>NC_092753.1:71555130-71835130 GCF_047496795.1 Chiloscyllium punctatum | reverse complement strand
TTTGATGTTGATCTGAATTGAACTGACTCACTGACCAATGGATATAGTGTTATCCAATATTACAAATGTCCTGTCCACTTTATTCTGTCAGGTAGCACAAAACTAGTTACTCCTGTAAGGTTGAAATCCTGTGACATCGGAACCAAAGAAATAAGAGCAGGAGAAGGCCATACAGCCCCTCAAGCCTGCTTTGTCATTTAATAAAATGATTGATGTAATTGTGACCTTAATTCCACTTTCCTGACTTCCCACCATAATCTTCGACTCACTTATCGATCAAAAATCTATCCACCTCAGCCTTTAATATATTCAGCCTTCACTATTTGCTGGAGAAAAAAATTCTGAGAGTTAATGTCCCTCTGTGAGAAAACATCCCTCCTCATATCCATCTTCAATGAAAGATGCCTTAGTTTTAAACAGTGTCCCCTCATTGTAGATTTCTCTGGTGTGTTACAATAAATTGTCCTCCTATTTCAAGTTAAACAGGAGTTTGCCAACTTTTCCCTGACATCCCCATCTCCTCTGACTGGCTTCCTGTTTTGATTTAAACTGGATATTGTGCTTTTTGTATTTGTCTTCATGTGGTTTCTTCCAATTTTCATGAAAACAGACTGAGAACACTTGGTGGACCAAGGATGAATCACTGCTTCACTATTCATCCCTTAACAACACTTATCATTGATCTAGTGATGGGATGTGATTCTATGTGACAGTTCCGTTGAAGTAATGTTTTAATTTTCCAGATTGATGATCGTAACAGAAAAGAAGATTGAACTCTGCCACACAGCAACGATAAAAGGTACTGCCTGTATAAATTGACCATATTTAATTAGGGAATAATTTCCAATGCTGCAGTATTTTTAGAATCATCTTGAACATGCGGAGTCAGTCCTGGGATATTGAGCCAACATGTACAAGTTAATTCCAAAAATAGCACCAAGATGTGGAACGTAGAGTATCTCAGGGAAATGTTGCCAGTTTGTGATCTTAAATAGGAAATGATTATTTGTGGCCCTTGACAACTGTTAATGGAAAAACAGGCTTTTTATTTATGGTCACATTTATATAGGTTTGAATTTCCATCAGGACGGTACTGTTATAAGTATTTTCAGAACTCTTAATGTTCGTAGCCCCTTTTAGCACATTAGATTTTTGAGAAGCCTGTGCAAGAAAGCTTATTGCAGTGATTCAATAAATGAAAATTAGAACTTAATTTTTGTTTGTCAAAACACATTAAACACTTTCTTGCTGATGAAAATTCATTTTTCAGCCATTTGTATTGTAGTTCGATAAGCTGATTGCATTTATTAAAGATTCAATCCCCTGTTATTTATCATCTCTGCATCTATGAATAGGAAATGTTTAGAAGGATGTGGGCCAAATGCAGGCACGCAGGACTAATTGAGTCTGGGAAACTTGGTCAGCATGGAAGGTTGGACCGAAGGGCATGTTCCCATACTTTATGATTCTATGAATACCTAATTATATGCTGAAAGTAAGGAGGTTGGGGGAGGGGGGAGGGTGGGGGGTGGGGGTGGTTTGGGTGTGTGGGAATCTGGAATGTACTGCCTCGGAGGATACCTGAAGACTGCAACGTCATAACCTTTAAAAATACTTCGATGAGCACTTGAAAAGCCATAACATTCAAGGATATGAGCCAAGTCCTGGAAAGTGGAACTAGTGTAAATTTAGAGTAGTTTAGTCAGTCTGACATCCTGGGCCAAAGGGCCTCTTCTGTACAGTTTAGTTCTGTGATTCTGCGAATGATAGGATACTGAAAACTAAATGCTTGAATTTATATCATGCATTGTCCTGCTGTTGATGTATCAAAGTTTAGTAAGAATTGTAGTTAATAAATAAATCGTTACTGTATTTCAATTAGCAGAAATGTTATTGTTACATTAAAAACATTATAGCTCAGGAGAAGAATGTATAGTTTCCAATCAAAACAGTTGTTTCCTATTATAGAAAATGACCAGACACTATGGGATGAAGATGGTAGGGCTTGAACAATGTGGGCAATAACAATAAATCTGCAAGTATCATGTGAGATGTCCAGCAAGTCCTTTCTTGAGATCAGTCAGAGGGTCCAGGAACAGTAAGTCAAGGGCAGACTTGAATACCTCTCTAGGGACTTGAGCACTGCCGTTCAACAGCTTGGGGCGCTCAAAGTCAGGATCCTCACTTTGTGAGTGGCTAGGATACAAGGTAGCCTGCCACCCATCTTGGTTATTTATGTAATATTATGGGACATTTCCTCCTAGAAAGACAGAAGGAAAGGCGTTAAGCAAGATGAAATTGAGTGGCGCATCTGTTTGTGATGGTACAGGTAGGGGAAAGGGGTGAGGTGTTCCTTGGAGGGAATAGGCAGCACAGAGGGCATGTAGGGTTAGCAATGTGGGTGTTGGGGGAAATGAGAGTAAGGGAAAGTGTTGTATGTAGGTCATTCTCCTATAATGCATGTTTTGTTCATGTTAATTTGCAATAACGCACTTGAGAAATTGAGGGTAGTGTTTCTAAAGTGCAAACTTTTAAAGTGTGCATTGGTTATAATGCGATTCTGGTCCCATTAGTTTAAATGGTGCTGCTGTTACACAATTTTGTCATAACATGGGACTGAACAAGAACGGAGCTACTGTATTATAGCAGAACTGACTGTAGTGAGGTTGGCAGAGCATGAGCATTAGTGGGAGGTGAATGTATGAACAGAAATAGAGTGTGTGTGCACGTCATTGATTGAACCAGACTGGCACGGTCTGTTGATATAGTCTCTGCCGACCCTTGGGGAGGAGGGTGACTCTGCTGAGCTACTCCATTGACCAGGATCTCCAAGTGCCTGTTGGCAAAGTTCGCTGGCAAATTCCTCTGGTCTGCCATGTCATAAGCCGTGCAGGATAGTTGTGGACTGACCGTGTTTGTCAGGGAGTGCAACAGCCTTTCAAAGTGATGTTGTCACTGGGCTAGTAATTCAGAAACCTAGGCGATGTTCTGGACACACTGGTTTGAAACCCACCATGAATTCAATTTTTAAAAATCTGGAATTAAGAGTTTAATGATGACCATGAAACCAATGTCAGTTGTTCTTAAAAAAAAATCCTCTGAGCAAAAGAAACTGGTGTCCTGATCTGGTCTGACTGACATGTGACTCCAGACCCACAGCGGCAATGTGGCTGACCTTGAACTGCTTTCTGAAATCGCCTAGCAATCCATTCAGTTGGATCAACTGCTGAAAAGGAAGAAAGGAAAGAAACCGGACAGATGACCTGACATAACCTGAGGCACCAGAAATGACAAAACCAAACTCAGTCCTGACAACCGTGCAAAGTCCTCCTTACTAACATCTGGGAGCTAGTGCCAAAATGGGGAGAGCTGTCTCACAGACTAATCAAGCAATAGCCTGACATAGTCATACTCACAGAACCATGCCTCGCAAAAAATGCCCTAGATACTACCATCACAGTTCCTAGCTATGCCCTTTCTTAACTGCAGAATAGATCTAGCAGAGGTATACAGTGGGAGACGGCTTCCCTCATCTGATGAATCAGCAATCCTCCATCTTGAACAGCACTGGAAGGAAGCACTGAGTATGGCAAAGTGCAGTACCTACCCTGGGTGGGGGATTTCAATGTGACTCAGCAGCAGCACACCTGATCGAGCTGGTGAATTCCTAAAGGCATTGCATCTACAAACATTTATCCTTTCCATCACTGAAGATCAGTAGCAGCAATGCATACTATCTACAAGTTGCACTGCGGAAATTCAACCATACACAGCAACTTCCAAATGTGCAGCCCCTTCCAAAGGACAACAGTGGCAGATACATGGGAATACCACCACTTGCAACATCCTTTCCATGACACTAAATTTTCTGACTTGGAAATATATCACATTCCTTCAGTGTCACTGGGTCAAAAGTCTGAGCCTCCATCCCTAATCACTTTGTGTGTGGATCTCGAGATCAGAGTCAAAAAGTGTGGTGCTGGGACAGCGCAACTGGTCAGGCAGCATCCGAGGAGCAGGAGAATCTATGTTTCAAGCATGATGAGAGCTTATGCTCGAAATGTCAATTCTCCTGCTCCTCTGATGATGTCTGACTGGCTGTACTTTTCCAGTGCCACACTTTTTGACTCTGAGGACTGCAGATGCTAGAGATCACTTTGTCCCTATCTACAGCACATGGAATGCAAAGTTTGTGAAGGCAGCTCTTGACCGCCTTCTCAAGGGCAACTAGGGATGGGCACTAAACACTGGCCCAGCTACGATACCTACATCGAATTAATGAGTGATTTTTTAAAAAAAGCTTAAAGAAGAACAGGAAAAAGGGAGCAGAGCTGTGAATAAGTTGAAATTCACAGAGGACAAGTGATTGATGACTGTCAAGGAACACATGAGTTGAGTTATGTCTGAGGGTAATAAAATCATTGTTGAGGGTTTCAGTAAATGATTATTATGGAGACTGTGACCAAAAGCTTGAAGGAGAATGTTTTTTGAAGGAGGAGGAGTGGAGGAGCTTTCAGAGACAGCTCCAGAGAGCAGATCACAGACATGAGTCAAAATAAAAGAGAATCCAAACAGACCTAAGCCAGAGAGTAGATTGCCGAAGTTGGTCAAAGTAAAGGAAAATTCACAAGAGACTGGATCCAATGGAATAGAATAGAAGGAAGCTTGTAGTAAGTTGTATTAGTATGATTGAGTGCAATTATGGATGAAGAAAATAATAAATTTGATTTGTTGGTTCGTGCACTGGAATGTGAAGTATGGTTATTGGTTAAGTATCGGGTTATTCTGATTATTTCTGTCATAAGTAAATAGAATGTGTTTTTTCCACAGAAATCCTATTTCAGTCTTACCAGTACTGTCTTAGTATGAACAATTAAACTAATTAAAGAAATACATTTTCTCAAAACATTTCTAAAAGAAAATATTTTAACAACTTACTAATAATAAGAAAATACATTGCTGATTCACAGATCAGATCAAGGATTGTTGAATGTATGATTTTATTGTCACATGTATTTGGGTAAATACAGTGAAAAGTGTTTTGTCACCACAATCTAGTGCCATTTTGGATTACAAAATGAATAAAAAAATATTACTTAGATAGAGCTTCATCCTATTGTGAGCCTCACTGAAGTCTTTCACAGAGTAGTCCCATCAAACTGCAGACTAAAGAGTTTTTCCTCTGGTGAGTATTTGCATCCAGAAGGTACCAACATTTCTGGAGTATGACTCATTGGCTGCAGCCTGTTGGAGGCCTCACTTACTGGGAGTGACCTTCATTTGGAATGGGTAGGAGTGAGTACTTGGAAGTAAGCTCAGTATTTCTTTGTGAGAAATATTGAGCGTAGTTTGAACAGTTCCCACAGCAACGCACATCATGTGACATCAGTTCAAAAGAGCAAAAATGGTGTCTAGGGTACAATTTTTGTTTGTAATGGTGTCTGGAGACTGCTGATATATAAAAAAATGTTTCTTGTTGCCAGTTACTAAGTCTTAATAAAACTGCATAGTTTAACCAGTCAATGAGGGAGGAAAAGAAACCGAGATCTACACATTTTACCAATTCCAGTTATGTAAGAATAGGGAAATAAAAATGACTGAGAATCGATGGATCTGATATTCTGGTGTGTGCGCCAGAATGGATCTGGTCTTAAAAGAGTGCAAGATCACTGAGAGGACACAGAACTGTATCCATATAGAATGGGTTCCTATTCCACCAGATATACCATTGCAGATTTTGTATTCGTCTTTATCATTACAATGGTGTCAATCACTCTATTCGTGGTCCATGTGTGCTGCCCAGCCCTATTACAGAGGAACTCATGAAAAACCAAACAACTCCCACACAATCTTAACTGAATATTCTCCAGACAAAGAAGGAACTAGATGTGAATCATTAAGCTTTATTTCATGGACAGTAAGTGCAGAAACATCGTAAGAGCCATAATCAGTATTGGTCTGAATAAATTACCTCAAAGCCTTTTCAGGAACAAAACAATCAAATAAAACTGAACCTGTGCAATTAAAATGCTCTGAACTTTTCCTGGTTTGCTTTTTGATCCTGATGGACCTAGTCTTGAAAAGACTAGGATGTTCTGCACCATTAGGCGAGGCTTCTCTCTCAGGCCAAGCAGTCTGACTGCTCCTGTCTCTCTTCAATCTTTCTTAAAAATCACAGAACCCCAGGTTTTAGTCCATCAGGTTTATTTGGAAGCACTAGCTTTCAAAGTGCTGCTTCATCAGGTGGTTGTGAAGCAGGACCACCAGACACAGAGTTTATAGCAAAAGATTACAGTGATATAATGATACGTTGAACAAACCTAGATAGTTAAGTTTTTCATTTTTAGAATGTGTTTGCTGGTTTCAGTTCTTTAATATGTAACTCCCAGAACTTATTTTAAGTTGCATTCTCAAGATAACTTCAGGTTTTATAACAGAAGGTGACATCTCAGCTCAGACAATTCCTTAAAGTTGTGAAGTTAGAGTCTGTCTGTATCCTGATCTTGAATCAGACTAGTTCTATTTCCAAAGTGGAATTTACAAAATATTGTATGGATTGATTGCCTGCATTGACTGCTTGCAGGTTCTGCATTTTTTGAGCACCGAAAGGTGCGAGGGAGGAGCGAAGGATTTCTGGGAAGTCATATATTTGTGTGGTTGCGTTACCCGAAACACTACTCGGGTAGTGTCTCCCACCCATATTCCTCCTCTAACCAAAAAAAAGGTTCTGTGCGCCAGATTGGTAAGGTAATGAGTTTTTTTTTATTCCTTATTTTTCAACAGTGTCTTTGGGAATTTAGAATAGTGGGAATGGAGGTGAGGGCAGTTGAATGTTCCTGCTGCAGAATGTGGGAGGTAAGGGTCACCACTAGTGTCCCTGCTGACTACATCTGTGGGAAGTGCACCCAACTCCAGCTCCTCAAAAACCGCGTTAGGGAACTGGAGCTAGAGCTGGATGAACTTTGAATCATTCGGGAGGCAGAGGGGGTTATTGAGAGGAGTTACAGGGAGGTAGTCACTCCTCAGGTACAAGAAAAAGGCAGATGGGTTACAGTCAGGGGACGGAAAGGGAACCGGCAGGCAGTGCAGGAATCCCCTGTGGCCATTCCCCTCAACAATAAGTATATCATTTTGGATATTGTTGGGGGGGGATCTTACCAGGGGAAAGCACTGGGGCATAGGGCTCTGGCACAGAGTCTGTCCCTGCTGCTCGGAAGGGAAGGGGGAAGAGGAGCAGAGCAGTAGTCATTGGGGACTCCATAGTTAGGGGGGCAGATAGGAGGTTCTGTGGGGACGAGAAAGACTCACGGTTGGTGTGTTGTTCTCCCAGGTGCCAGGGTTCGTGATGTCTCTGATCATGTTTTTGGGATCCTTAAGAGGGAGGGTGAGCAGCCCCAAGTCATGGTCCACATAGGCACCAACGACATAGGTAGGAAGAGAGATGGAGATTTAAGGCAGAAATTCAGGGAGCTAGGATGGAAGCTTAGAGCTAGGACAAACGGAGTTGTTGTCTCTGGTTTGTTGCCCTGCGAGGAATAGGAAGAGAGAAGTTGAACACAGGGCTATAGGGATGGTGCAGGAGGGAGGGTTTGGATTCTTGGATAATTGGGGCTCTTTCTGGGGTAGGTGGGACCTCTACAAGCAGGATGATCTTCATCTGAACCAGAGGGATAGCAATATCCTGGGGGGAAATTTACTAAGGCTATTGGGATGGATTTAAACTAATCCAGCAGGAGGATGGGAACCAAAATTGTAGTTCGAGAATAGAAAAGGTTGAGAGCAGGGAGGTCGGAAATCAAGTTTCAGGGACGCAAGATGGCACCGGCAAGCAAGAAGTTGGTTTGAAGTGTGTCTACTTCAACGCCAGTCTAAGGTGGGTGAACTTGCAGCATGGGTTGGTACCTGGGACTTCGATGTTGTGGCCATTTCGGAGACATGGATAGAGCAGGGACAGGAATGGTTGTTGCAGGTTCCAGGATTTAGATGTTTCAGTAAGAACAGAGAAGATGGTAAAAGAGGGGGGAGGTGTGGCATTATTGGGCAAGGACAGTATTACAGTTGCAGAAAGGATGTTTGGCGACTCGTCAACTGAGGTAGTATGGGCTGAGGTTAGAAACAGGAAAGGAGAGGTCACCCTGTTGGGAGTTTTCTACAGGCTTCTGAATAGTTCCAGAGATGGAGAGGAAAGGATAGCAAAGATGATTCTCGATAGGAGTGAGAGAGACAGGGTAGTTGTCATGGGGACTTCAACTTTCCAAATATTGACTGGGAACACTATAGCACGAGTACTATAGATGGGTCAGTTTTTGTCCAGTGTGTGCAGGAGGGCTTCCTGACACAGTATGTAGACAGGCCAACAAGGGGAGAAGCCACATTAGATTTGGTACTGGCTAATGAACCCAGCCAGGTGTTATACTTGGAAGTGAGTGAGCACTTTGGTGATAGCGATCACAATTCTGTTATGTTTACTTTCGTGATAGAAAGGGATAGGTGTATACCACTGGGCAAGAGGGGAAAGGCAATTACGATGCGATTAGGCAAGATTTAGGAAGCATAGGATGGGGAAGGAAACTGCAGGGGATGGGCACACTAGAAATGTGGAGCTTATTCAGGGAAAAGCTCCTGTGTGTCCTAGATAAGTATGTACCTGTCAGGCAGGGAGGAAGCTGTAGAGCACGGGAGCTGTGGTTTACAAAGGAAGTGGAGTCTCTGGTCAAGAGGAAGAAAAATGCTTATGTTAGGATGAGATGTGAAGGCTCAGTTAGGGCGCTTGAGGGTTACAAGGTAGCCAAGAAAGACCTAAAGAGAGAGCTCAGAAGAGCCAGGAGGAGACATGAGAAGTTGTTGGCGGATAGGATCAGGATAAGCCCTAAGGCTTTCTATAGGTATTTAAGGAATAAAAGAATGATGAGAGTAAGCTTAGGGCCAATCAAGGATAGTAATGGGAAGTTATGTGTGGAGTCAGAGGAAGCACGAAATGAATATTTTTCGACAGTATTCATTCTAGAAAACGACAATGTTGTCGAGGAGAATACTGAGATACAGGCTACTAGACTAGGTGGGATTGAGGTTCACAAGGAAGAGGTATTAGAAATCCTGCAGAGTGCAAAAATAGATATGTCCCCTGGGCCGGATGGGATTTATCCTAGGATCCTCTGGGTAGCCAGGGAGGAGATTACCGAGCCTTTGGCATTGATCTTTAAATCATCATTGTCTACAGGAATAGTGCCAGAAGACTGGAGGATAGCAAATGTGGTTCCCCTGTTCAAGAAGGGGAGTAGAGACAACCCCGGTAATTATAGACCAGTGAGCCTTACTTCAGTTGTTGGTAAAGTGTTGGAAAAGATTATAAGAGATAGGATTTATAATCATCTAGAAAAGAATAATTTGATTAGGGATAGTCAGCACAGTTTTGTGAAGACTAAGTTGTGCCTCACAAACCTGATTGAGTTATAGAGTCACAGAGTCATAGAGATGTACAGCATGGAAACAGACCCTTCGGTCCAACCATGCCGACTAGATATCGTAATCCAATCTAGTCCCACCTGCCAGCACCCGGCCTATATCCCTCCAAACCCTTCCTATTCATATACCCATCCAAATGCCTCTTAAATGTTGCAATTGTACCAGCCTCCACCACATCCTCTGGCAGCTCATTCCATACATGTTCCGCCCTCTGCATGAAAAAGTTGCCCCTTAGGTCTCTTTTATGTCTTTCCCCTCTCACCCTAAACCTATGCCCTCTAGTTCTGGACTCCCCGACCCCAGGGAAAATACTTTGTCTACTTATCCTATCCATGCCCCTCATAATTTTGTAAACCTCTATAAGATCACCCCTCAGCCCCCGACGCTCCAAGGAAAATAGCCCCAGCCTGTTCAGCCTCTCCCTGTAGCTCAGATCCTCCAACCCTGACAATATCCTTGTAAATCTTTTCTGAACTTTTTCAAGTTTCATAACATCTTTCCGACAGGAAGGAGACCAGAACTGCATGCAATATTCCAACAGTGGCCTAACCAATGTCCTGTACAGCCGCAACATGACCTCCTAACTCCTGTACTCAATACTCTGACCAATAAAGGAAAGCATACCAAACGCCTTCTTCACTATCCCATTTATCTGCGACTCCACTTTCAAGGAGCTATGAACCTGCACTCCAAGGTCTCTTTGTTCAGCAACACTCCCGAGGACCTTACCATTAAGTGTATAAGTCCTGCTAAGATTAGCTTTCCCAAAATGCAGCACCTCACATTTATCTGAATTAAACTCCATATGCCACTTCTCAGCCCATTGGCCCATCTGATCAAGATCTTGTTGTAATCTGAGGTAACCCTCTTCACTGTCCACTACACCTCCAATTTTGGTATCATCTGCAAACTTACTAACTGTACCTCTTATGCCCACATCCAAATCATTTATGTAAATGACAAAAAGTAGAGGGCCCAGCACCGATCCTTGTGGCACTCCAGTGGTCACAGGCCTCCAGTCTGAAAAACAACCCTCCACCACCACCCTCTGTCTTCTACCTTTGAGCCAGTTCTGTATCCAAATGGCTAGTTCTTCCTTTATTCCATGAGATCTAACCTTGCTAATCAGTCTCCCATGGGGAACCTTGTCAAACACCTTACTGAAGTCCATATAGATCACATCTACTGCTCTGCCCTCATCAATCTTCTTTGTTACTTCATCAAAAACTCAATCAAGTTTGTGAGACATGATTTCCCATTCTCAAAGCCATGTTGACTATCCTGAATCAGTCCTTGTCTTTCCAAATACATGTACATCCTATCCCTCAGGATTCCCTCCAACCATTTGCCCACCACCAAGGTCAGGCTCACCGGTCTATAGTTCCTTGGTTTGTCCTTACTGCCTTTCTTAAACAGTGGCACCATGTTAGCCAACCTCCAGTCTTCCGGCACCTCACCCGTGACTATCGCTGATACAAATATCTCAGCAAGAGGCCCAGCAATCACTTCTCTAGCTTTCCACAGAGTTCTCGGGTACACCTGATTAGGTCCTGGGGATTTATCCACCTTTAACCGTTTCAAGGCATCCAGCACTTCCTCTTCTGTAATCTGGACATTTTGCAAGATGTCACCATCTATTTCCCTACAGTCTATATCTTCCATATCCTTTTCCACAGTAAATACTGATGCAAAGTATTCACTTAGTATCTCCCCCATTTTCTGTGGCTCCACATAAAGGTCACCTTGTTGATCTTTGAGGGGCTTTATTCTCTCCATAGTTACCCTTTTGTCCTTAATATATTTTGTCCTTAATATATTCTCCTTAATTGTATTTGCCAATGCTATCTCATGTCCCTGTTTTGCCCTCCTGATTTCCCTCTTAAGTATACTCCTACTGCATTTATACTCTTCTAAGGATTCACTCGATCTCTCCTGTCTATACCTGACATATGCTTCCTTTTTTTTCTTAACCAAACTCTCAATTTCTTTAGTCATCCAGCATTCCCTATACCTACCAGCCTTCCCTTTCACCCTGACAGGAATATACTTTCTCTGGATTCTTGTTATCTCATTTCTGAAGGCTTCTCATTTTCCAGCCGTCCCTTTACCTGCGAACATCTGCCTCCAATCAGCTTTCGAAAGTTCTTGCCTAATATCATCAAAATTGGCCTTTCTCCAATTTCGAACTTCAACTTTTAGATTTGGTCTATCCTTTTCCATCACTATTTTGAAACAAATAGAATTATGGTTGCTGGCCCCAAAGTGCTCCCCCACTGACACCTCTGTCACCTGCCCTGCCTTATTTCCCAAGAGTATGTCAAGTTTTGCACCTTCTCTAGTAGGTACATCAACATACTGAATCAGAAAATTGTCTTGTACACACTTAAGAAATTCCTCTCCATCTAAACCTTTAACACTGTGGCAGTCCTAGTCTATGTTTGGAATGTTAAAATCCCCTACAATAAACCACCCTACTATTCTTACAGATAGCTGAGGTCTCCTTACAAGTTTGTTTCTCAATTTTCCTCTGACTATTGGGGGGTTTATAATATAATCCCAATAAGGTGATCAACCCTTTCTTATTTCTCAGTTCCACCCAAATAACTTCCCTAGATGTATTCCCAGGAATATCCTCCCTCAGCACAGCTGTAATGCTATCCCTTATCAAAAATGCCACTCCCCTCCTCTCTTGCCTCCCTTTCTATCCTTCTTGTTGCAATTTGTATCCTGGAACATTAAGCTGCCTGTCCTGCCCATCCCTGAGCCATGTTTCCATAATTGCTATGATATCCCAGTCCCATGTTCCTAACCATGCCCTGAGTTCATCTGCCTTTCCCGTTAGGCCCCTTGCATTGAAATAAATGCAGTTCACTTTATTAGTCCTACCTTGTCCCTGCTTGCCCTGACTGTTTGACCCACTTCAGTTCTCAGCTGTACCTATCTCAGATCGATCTCTTTCCTCACTATCTCCCTGGGTCCCACCCCCTCCACCCCCACCTTACTAGTTTAAATCCTCCCAAACAGTTCTAGCAAATTTCCCTGCCAGTATATTAGTCCCTTTCCAATTTAGGTGCAATCCGTCCTTGTACAGGTCACTTCTACCCCAAAAGAGATTCCAATGACCAAAAATGTGAATCCTTCTCCCATACACCAGCTCCTCAGCTATGCATTCATCTGCTCTATCCTCCTATTCCTGCCCTCACTCGCTCGTAGCACTGGGAGTAATCCAGATATTACTACCTTTAAGGACCTCCTTTTTAAATTTCTGCCTAACTCCCTGTTATCTCCCTTCAGAGTCTCAACCTTTTCCCTTCCAATGTCGTTGGTTCTAATGTGGAAAATGACCTCCTGGTGGCCCCTCTCCCCTGTGAGAACATTCTGCACCCTCTCTGAGACATCCTTGATCCTGGCACCAGGGAAACAAAACACCATTCTGCTTTTTCTCTGCTGGCCACAGAAACGTCTGTCTGTACCTCTGACTACAGAATCCCCTAACACAATTCATCTCTTGGAAGCCGATGTACTCCTCGTTGCATTAGAGCCAGTCTCAATACCAGAACCTTGGCTGTTCGTGCTCCGTTCCCCTGAGAATCCATCACCCCCTACATTTTCCAAAACAGCATATCTGTTTGAAATGGGTATATCCACAAAAGACTCCTGCACTAGCTGCCTACCTCTCTTACCCCTCCTGGAGTTAACCCACCTATGTGACTGTATCTGAGACTTGCCCCCTTCCTATATATGCCATCCATCACATACTGTTGCTGTTGCAAATTCCTCGTTGCTTCTATCTGTCTCTCCAACCGATCCACTCAATCTGATAAGATTTGCATCCAACAACATTTATGGCAGATATAATCCGCAGTAACCCTTAAACTCTCTTTAAACTCCCACATCTGACAAGAAGTACATATCACGGTAAAGGCCATTTTTGCTCCTTCACAATCTACAGACCCAGAAAATAACACCGTCTTATTCCTCTACAAACACTGCTCCAGGTTAAATTAATAGCTCTGGCTTATATTTTAAGTTTAATCAAGAGACTTATCTCCAAAAACACATAATCAAGAAAGAATCCACTATACTCACTACTGCAGCCTTTCTCTTGGATAGACTTAAAACTACAATTAACTTATCTGATTCTGTGCTGTGAACTTCACCCAACAGTTCCTCCAAGATTAATTGTGAATTTCACTGTTTGTTCAGTTCCTCCAAGATTAGTTGTGAATTTCACTGTTTGTTAATTTTCCCAGATGCACTCTGATGTCCAGCGATACACGAATTCAAACCGTGAAGGCGGTAACTGTGCCGATTCTCTCTCTCTCTCTCTCTCTCTCTCTCTCTCTCTGTCTCCTGCACTGTCCTTACCATGTGCTTCCTTTGTCTGCTCTTCTCCCTTTTAAACTCCTGTTGTTTTGACATTTTTTTCCAAAGTTCCAAAACAATGCAATAGCATATAAAACAGTAATTGCTGCTCCTGGAATTTGAGGAAATCACCTCCAACACCTAAAATACCTCAAAAAAAAGAGCAGCTCTTACAGCCAGAAATTTTTCCTGTCCTCCATCTTGGATTACCCAGAATCCTGATAGGTCAGAGAGTTCTTTGAGAAGGTGACCAAACAGGTAGATGAGAGTAAATCAGTTGATGTGGTGTTCATGGATTTCAGCAAGGCATCGATAAGGTTCCCCACAAAATGCAGAGGAATGGGATTGTGGGAGATGTGGCAGTTTGGATCAGTAATTGGCTTGCTGAAAGAAGACAGAGGGTGGTGGTTGATGGGAAATGTTCATCCTGGAGGTCGGTTACTAGTGGTGTACTGCAAGGGTCGGTGTTTGGTCCACGACTGTTTGTCATTTTTATAAACGACCTGGATGAGGGCGTAGTAGGGTGGGTTAGTAAATTTGCAGACAACTAAAGTCGGTGGAGTTGTGGATAGTGATGAAGGATGTTATAGGTTACAAAGAGACATAGACAAGCTGCAGAGCTGGGCTGAGAGGTGGCAAATGGAGTTTAATGCGGGCAAGTGTGAGGTGATTCACTTTGGTCGGAGTAACCGGAATGCAAAGTACTGGGCTAATGGTAAGATTCTTGATATTGTAGATGAGCAGAGAGATCTCGGTGTCCATGTACACAGATCGTTGAAAGTTGCCACCTAGGTTGACAGGGTTGTTAAGAAGGCATACAGTGTTTTAGCTTTTATTAATAGAGGGATCGAGTTCCGGAACCTTGAGGTTATGCTGCAGTTGTACAAAACTCTGGTGCGGCCGCACTTGGAGTATTGTGTACAGTTCTGGTCACCGCATTATAAGAAGGATGTGGAAGGTTTGGAAAGGGTGCAGAGGAGATTTACTAGGATGTTGCCTGGTATGGAGGGAAGGTCTTATGAGGAAAGGCTGAGGGACTTGAGGCTGTTTTTGTTGGAGAGAAGAAGGTTGAGAGGTGACTTAATAGAGACATATAAGATAATCAGAGGGTGAGTGAGATAGAGTGACAGGGTATGGTGAAGGCGAGCACGAGGGGGCATAGCTTTAAATTGAGGGGTGATAGATATAGGACAGATGTCAGAGGCAGTTTCTTTACTCAGAATAGTAAGGGTATGGAATGCTTTGCCTGCAACGGTAGTAAATTCGCCAACTTTAAGTACATTTAAGTCGTCATTGGACAAGCATATGGACGTACATGGAATAGAGTAGGTTAGATGGGCTTTAAATTGGTATGACAGGTCGGCGCAGCATCGAGGGCCTAAGGGCCTGTACTGCGCTGTAATGTTTTATGTTCTATGTATCTGCAAATATAATTCTGCAAATATAAATTCATCCCATAAACTTAAATGTGTATTAGGGCTGGTGAGAGAGAGAGGCAGAGTGAGTTGTGCATGTGAGTACATGTGAGAGAGTGTGTGTTTGCATGTAAAGTGTGTGTGTGATGGGGTACCAGCCTGTGAGAGGGTGTGTGTGTGTGTGTGTGTGTCGTACGCGCACGCGCATTTAGTGCAGTGGGGTCACCTATAGTGTGACATGAACCCAAGATCCTGGTTGAGGCCATCCCCGTGGGTACTGAACTTGCTTATCAGCCTCTGCTCGGCCACTTTGTGTTGTTACCTGCCCTGAAGGTCTGAGGTCGAATGTCCCTGACCCCTGAACTGGGAGGGAACATCCCTGCCTGGTGATTGTTGTGCAGTGTCCATTCATCCGTTGTCGTAAGGTCTGCTTGGTCTCGCCAATGTACTGTGCCTCAGGGCATCCTTGCCTGCAGTGTATGAGATAGACAATGTAGGCCGAGTCACATAAGTACCTGCCGTCTACACAGTGGGTGGTGTCACCACATGTAATGATGGTATCTATGTCGCCACTCTGACTCATCTTACAGTGGTTGCCATGACAGGGTTGCACAGTATTGTAGTCGATGTCCAGAAGGCTGGGCAGTTTGTTGCGAACAATGATCTGTTTAAGGCCATGGCATGGCAACCACTGCAAGACATGTCAAAGTGTCAACATGGATACTACCATTACACGTGGGGACACCACCCACCAGGTACGCGGCAGGTACTCATGTGACTCGGCCTACATTGTCTTTCTCATGCGCTGCAGGCAAGGATGCCCTGAGGTATGGTACATTGGTGAGACCAAGCAGACGCTACAACAACAGATGAATGGACACTGCTGAACAATCATAAGGCAGGAGTGTTCCCCAGTCGGGGACATTCAACCTCGGACCTTCGGGTGACCATCTTCCAAGGCAGACTCACACACTCAGTCCATCTCTCTCTGTCTCCTGCCCACATGCACACATATAAATTTATGGGATGAATTTGTATTTGCAGAATTATATTTGCAGATATGTTCTACTTTGCACAAAAAATGCAAAACCTGCAAGCAATCCATGTAATATTTTCTAAATTCCACTTTGGAAATAGAACCAGTCTGACTCAAGATTGGGATATAGACAGACTCTAAGCTCACACCTTTAAGGCATTGTCTGAGCTGAGATGTTACCTTTTGTTAAAAAATCTGAAGTTATCTTGAGAAGGTGACTTAAAAATAAGTTTTGAGCTTTACATATTAAAGAACCAAAGTCAGTGAATCCATTCTAAAAGATGAAAGACTTATCTAGGTTTGTTCAATGTATCATTGTATCACTGAAATCTTTTACTATAAATTCTGTGTCTTATGGTCCTGCTGATGAAGAAGCAGTGCTTTGAAAGCTAGTGTTTCCAAATAAACCGATAGTGTTGTGTGATTTTTAACTTTGTCCACCCCAGTCCAACGCCAGCTCCTCCAAATCTTGACTCTTTTTGACTGCATCGATTCAAGATTGCAGCATTTACGTTGAACTCCATTGTTCTGAAAAATCTTTTCAAAGGCAGTCGTTGAGTTACATGTCAGGTATAAAATGTGAGACAATGTGAGCAAACGCAATCTACACATTTGCTGACAACGCCACTGTGGTAGGACGGATAGCAAATAGCGATGAGTCAGAATACAGAGAGGAGATAGAGGGCTTGGTGACGTGGTGCAATCCAAAGAACCTCTCTCTCAATGTCAGCAAAATAAAAGAACTGATCATTGACTTCAGAAAGAAAGGAGGAGAACATGCCTCAGTCTACATCAATGGAGTGGAGGCTGAGAGAGTTGAGAGCATTAGGTTCCTTGGAGTGATGATAACTGACATCCAGTCCTGGATTTCTCACATAGATGTGATGGTCAAGAAGGCACAGCAATGCATCTTCATCACATTCCTCAGTGACTGCCTCCAACTCAACTCTCTCCAGTGACTCTTCTTCCTCAGGCAGCTTAGGAAATTTGGCATGTCCATGAGGACTCTCATCAACTTTTACAGATGCACCATAGAAAGCAAACTGTCTGGGTGCATAATGGCCTGATACGGTAACTGTTATGCCCAGGACCATAAGAAACTACAGAAGATTGTGTGCACAACCCAGACCATTACAGAAGCCAACCTTCCATCCATAGACGACATTCAAACCTCTTGTTACTCCTGAAAGGTTGGCAATATCATCAAAGACCCATCCTAACTTAGTAATGCTCTCCAACAACCTCGTCCATCAGGCAGAAGATATGGAAGCTTGAACATAAGCACCAATAGGTTCAAAAACGGCTTCTTCCCTGTTGTTATTAGACCACCGAATGGACTGTCCAAATAATGTTGATCTGGTTAATGTTGATCTTGTCTCGTGCATGTCCTGTGCTGTGTAACCTCTATGCCTTACTCTGTGCAAGTTTTTTTTCACCCTATGATCTGTATATCCTTGCTTACTACGACCTGCCTGCACTGCTCACAAACAAAGCTTTTCACTGTACTTAGGTACATGTGACAGTAAATCAATCAATCAACAGGTATTGGTGTAGGTGGTTCATTATAAAATTGAAAAAAGCAGAAGACCAGTCATTCAATTTTAACAAATGTGTTGCATGTTTATTGTAATGAAATAATTCTACAGGATAGTTTGGTCCTCAATCATACCATTTTAAAAATTGTCATATTCATTTCATTGCAAAGGCTTCATTGAACTAATCTTGAATCACTTTTGTTATGGCATTATCATCACGATAAAAATTCCCCTCTGGATCAGATGTGGTGGTTTCACTTTCATAATCATCTGTCCATAACAACATTTGCAATTTGGAAGTAGATACCTGCCAGTTAACCCTTCGAGCCTACTCAGTCATTCACCATGATCATGTTTGATCATCCAATCCAGTTTATCATTCCCACTTTCTCCCATGCCCTTTGATCCCTTTAGCCCTAAGATCTACATACATCTCATTCCTGATAACAGTCAATACTTTGGCCTCAATTACTTTTAGTGGCAGAGATTTCCACAGGATCACCACTTGATGCGTGAAGAAACTTCTCCTTGTCTCAGTGCTAAGCCCGGGTCACTGGAAACACTCTTCCTGTGTTTACTTTGTCTAGTCCTCTTAGAATTTTATTGGTGTCTAAGAGATTCCATCCTCACTCTTCTAAAGTCCAGTGAATGTAGTCTGTCTGGCATTCCAGAAATCAGTCATAAATATTCATGGCACTTCCTATGTAGCAAAAACATCCCTCATCAGATAAGGAGACCAAAACTGCATACAGTACTCCAGGTAAAGTCTCCCCAAGGCCCTGTAGAATTGCAGCTAATCATCCTTGCTGTTGAACTGAAATCCTCTCACTATGAAAGCCAGGATATTGTTTGCTTTCTTCACTGCTTGCTGCACCTGCATCCTTTCATGTACAAGGACTCACAGGTCTCATTGCATCTCCCCCTTTCCCAATCTATTGCCATTCAGGAAATACTCTGCCTTCCTGTTTTACTTCCAAAGTGGATACTCTCACATTTATCCACATTATACTTTAACTGTCATGCAGTTTACTCAACTGAGTAAACTCAGTTTACTCCCCCTTTTACTCAACTTGTCCAAATCACACTGAAACACATCATGGCTGATCTGGTTGTAATGTTAAATCTGTATTCCTGCCTCTCCATTAATGTTCAACTCCCTTGTTAATGAAGAATCTAACTCCCTCTGCCTTAAGAATATTCTTTAATTTCACCTCCCCCCCCCCCCCCCCCACAAGACACTCCAGGAAGGAGAGTTGGCATTCTGAGAGAAAATATCAAAATTCATGAGCATTTCATCCATATTGCTCTTGTGACATAATGGACCCTCATGTTTTTACTACAGTCTGATGGTGAAATGCTGGAAACCATTGATTTTGGCATGAGGGACTTTTGGTATTGTCTGGCCTATCTTAGTATTCTACTACAAAAACTACACATTTTACGACTTCAAAGCATCTACATTGCTTTGAAGGCTATGCTGGACCTGTTTAAACTTGGCACACTTTAGAGTATATGCATGTATTGAATATCATTGTGACTTGGACAAGTTGAATGAGTGGGCAAATGCATGGCTGATGAGTGTCATGTGGATAAATGTGCAATTATCCACTTTGGTAGCAAAAGCAGGGAGGCAATATTTGAATGGTGATAGAATGAGAAATGGGGAGGTACACCAATGTTACCATTCTGTAATTTTGAACATTTGATCCATACTTCACAAGGTCAGGCTAGCCCTTCCTGATGAAGGGCTTTTCCTGAAATGTCAATTTTCCTGCTCCTCGGATGCTGCCTGACCTGCTGTGCTTTTCCAGTACCACTCTAATCTAGACTCTGATCTCCAGCATCTGCAGTCCTCACTTTTGCCAGGCTAGGTTGTGTCTGCTACCTGTTCCCATGGCCGTAATCTTGGGTATCATCGTCAAGGTTGATTCCTTCTTCCATTCTTAGACCAGTTCTTTACTTACAATGAATTCCTTGCTGCCACAAAGTTATGTGATGAGTTGACAAAGCTTATGACTTTTAGCTGGAAGCCAACTTCATATTGAATTATTTTTGCTTTGAAACTTAGAAAATTCTTAAAGTGCTAGACAGGATGAATATAGATAAAATGTTCCCACTGTCTGATGACTGTAGAACCAGGAAACATAATCTGGATGTAAAGAACAAGACACTTAATGTTGAGGTGAGGACAAATTTGAGGGTACTCTGAGGGTAGTGAGTTTTTGTGGAATTTTCTGCCCTGGAGGACTATGGATGTTTAGTCATGAGACAAATTCAAAATTGACTAATGCTATTCAGGAATATGGAAACAGTGCGGGCAAATATCTCTGAGGAGACAATCATTAATGATCCAGAATGGTGGATCCATTCTGAAGAAGGGTAACTGGACATGAACTATTAATTCTGCTGTCTCTCCACAGATGCTGCCAGGCCCGCTGAGATTTTCCAGCAATTTCTGTTTTTGATTGAGAATGGAGGGAGAGGCTCGTGGGCTGAATGGCTTACTCAGTTGCTGTGGTTGCCCATCTGCAGTATGCTCTAAGTGGATGTCTTTCAAGTTCCCGTGTATCATTTTTGGTTGAACAGCACATATCACGTGCTTGATCACATGCGCTGATTTCTAAAGCCAGTTTAATGTAAATAGATAGTTATGAGCTGAAGATTTAAAGGTGAGTTTTAATGCAACTGTCGCCCTAAACATGCATCTGTTAGCTGAAAATTGAGAGGTTGAGCTATGTGCTGTAGAGACTGCAATGTGTATTTTGATATCAATAAAAATGGAAACAGGTCAGGTTGCCTAGTACACCAGATTGGCTTATACACTAATCTACAGTAAAGGTTTTTAGCATCAATGTATATCTAATAAATTTAAGCTCTTTTATCAGCTATTTTTGAACATCATCCTTTTTTAGTCTCAAATAAGATTGGTTTATTAAATTGTAATTCTTTGCCAAAGACTTTGATTTGTTAGAGATGATTCTCTGAGCTTGCAGTTTGTGATGTTTCTATTGAACACTGCCACATTGTCTTATTTGGTATACTTGCAGCCTGTGAAGGCTCTACTTATAGAAATTTTGTGATTGTTTGTGGTGTTCCTCATGGTTTGCAAAGATTTACAAGTTAAAATTTAAAATTTACTAGCTGTGTAGCAACAAGAGATGACTCATTCCAGGTCATTTGAAAACAATGCAGTGTTGCTCTTTTTCTTTGTCCTCGGGAGACCATTTAACACTAAACAAAAGCTTCATTATTGAATCAACTGAGCAGCTTCAAGTTACATACCTATTGGGTATTTACAAATACCAGTCTCAGGGGTCCAGAACATCATAGCATTGAAATGTGTAATACACTTTGACAGTTATACTGCATGTCAAAAATGGCAAAATAACAACTTCATAAGCCCTTTAATATGGCGAATACTACAAGTCAGGACAAGAAAAGTTATAGCTAATAATTATTCACTACTCTTATGGCCTCTAATTCAGCTGCATAAACTGATTTATAAACTTCTCCTGCCAATATCATTTCTAAGCTTGGTGGGAAAGTTAAAATTTTCATTGAACAAAAATGCTTCTTCAATATGCATTACTACATTCCTTTGTCTGCTGTTTAGGCAGAGGTGTTAATTCAAAATAAACAGTTTAATGCTTGCATGGAAAAAAACAGACATAGGATTGCTACACAAAGCTGTCTTGTTTGTTTGCTAATCATCATCCCTGGATTTAAACTTGCTGTAAATTATTGATTTGTAGGGTGGGTTAAAGAACACTGAGAGAAATAGAGTTGACATTTTGAGTCCAATGTGACAAAGAGTCAGATGGATTTGAACTGTTAATTCTGTTTCTCTCTCCACAGATTCTACCAGATGTGTTTAAGTTTCCCCAGTTTTTTTTCTGTATTTTTTCCCTGTTATCCAGCATCCATAATATTTTCCTTTCATTTTAAGCATTGTTGACCTTTGGGAAACCATTCCTAATCTGAGACCTGAGTTGAGAGTGTGGCGCTGAAAAAGCACAGCAGGTCAGACAGCATCCGAGGAACAGGAGAATCAACACTTCAGGCGTAAGCCCTGATGAAGGGCTGCCTGATGCTGCCTCCGATGCTGCCTGACCTGCTGTGCTTTTCCAGCACCACACTCACGACTCTGATCTCCAGCACCTGCAGTCCTCACTTTCTCCTAATCTGAGATCTGTAAATGTCCATATTCCTCTCTCAGATTGTTTTGTGGCCATGGTTGTGGATGTTAATCCTGAGGAAGAAACATTCCTGTTTCAAGCAAATGTTTTCAGGACTGAGCATCATTGTTCAGATATAAAGAGTAAAGCTACCTGTACTGTACCACAAATACTAAAGAACACAGCATCTGCTTTGCATCACTGTGACATTGTTTTTCAATTTCCATACCATAGTGTGACCTCTCTGTGTGAAATTGACAATTAATGCCAAAAAAGTGATGGTTTTGTTTTGTTGATCCATGTTTAGTACTGGTAGCTGGATAAATGCTGCCCAAATTCATCTCACATAAGATTTTTACAGCCACTAAGAAACAGATCCTGATAGCATAATGCCAGCAATTAATACCCTATATTGCTCAATTTCTTAAATAGTCATATTTGGACCAATGTTCATACTTCACTGCCTATTTTGGGTGAGTTTCACCTATTATAGTGTTTCTTCAGTTCAAAATAAAGCGGATAGTTTAATGGTCCTCTGCTGGCTGATATGTTTGTATGGCAGAAAAAAATCTATAAAGTCACTCAGTGAATTTTCTGCTGCCTTTCTTGATCAATCTGTGATTTTAAAGTGTGGGGAGTTAGGTCAACCCTTGCCTCAATTGAGGCTATAGGTGACCACTTGTGCCAATTCCCTCATGGCTATAATTTTTCAGCAGGCAGGGGCAATTCATGGGCTGCTCGTGGTTGGTGGATAGAAAAACGACCAGAACTGCACACAGCACTCCAGTTATGGCCTAACCAGTGTTTTCTATAGCTCCATAACCTCCTTATTCTTGTATTCGATGCCTTAAGGCAAATATCCCATATGCATTCTTTGCCACCTTGCTATCCCACTACCTTCAGGGATCTGTGGAAATACACTGCAAGGTCACTTTGATCCTCAGTACATTCCAGGATCCTACCAGTCGTTGTGTAATCACTTGCCTTGTTAGCCCTCTGCCAATGCATTACACTTTTCCAGGTGGAATTCCATTTGCCATTGCTCTGTCCACATGAGTCCATTGATATTCTCCTGTTGTTTTTGGCTATCCTTCTCGCTATTTGCCATCCTACCAATTTTCATGCACTCTGCAAACTTCTTGGTTAAACTTCCTGCATTTAAGTGCCATATCATTCTTACGCCCACCACAAACAGCAAGATTCCCATCACTCAGCCCTTTAGAATCCTGTCTGAAACAGACTTCCAGTCACAGCAACATCCTTTTACCATGACTATTACCTCAGGCTTTCTGTGTGAGCCAATTTTTGATCTAAGCAATGAAGGTAAGTATTCCATATACCTTCTTTACCACCTCGTCCACATATGTTGCCACTTGCATCCCGAAGATCCCTCTATATCAGTGCTTCCAATGATCTTGCTATTTACTGTATACCTGTCTGGATTGGAATGTATTAACTAGAAGGAGAGGTTGAACAAACTTGGATTGTTTTTACTGGAGCATCGGAGGCTGAGGGGTGGCCTGATAGAAGTATATAATATTATGAGAAACATGGATAGGTAGTTAGTTGGAGTCTTTTTCCCAGGATAGAAATGTCTAGTGGGCATAGGTTTAAGGTGATATGGGGAAACTTTTAAGGAGATGTATGAGGCAAGTTATTTTTAACATAGAGGGTGGTAGATCTATGGAATACGCTGCCAGAGGGAGACATGATACCAGTGTTTAAGAGGCGATTAGACACATCAACAGAGGGATATAGAGGGATATGGACAATGTGCAAGCAGATGAGATTAGTTTAGAGTACTATCACGATTGGCACAGACATGGTGGGCCTGTTCCTGTGCTGAACTGTTCTATGTTCTATCACGAACTCAATCTCTCCAAACTGTTGACTTATAGATATGCCTTTCACTTGCTCAGGCTCATTTTTGAATACTAGGTCTAGACTGCCATTCCATATTGAGTCTTCTCTTGCATCCAATTTGAGATTTTTCTTCCCTATCTAACTTGAACACTAAAGCTATCCCAGTTAACCTTTGGTTAGTTAAAATCCCTGACAGTTTCTGCTTTACTACTCTTATACTTCTCTGAGGTTTGAGTGCATATTAGATCCTCTAACTCTCCCTGACTGTGTGGGGCCTGACAGTACCCGTGCCCTATGGTGTATTTGCTCATTTTGCCCTTTTCTCCTTCGACCCATATGATCCAAATTGTTAGGAGAGTACGATTTCGAGAAATATATTTTATAAATTAAAACTAAATTTTAACATGTAATTGAGAGAATATCTGATAAATAATTTGGTAGTCTTCCCAATAGTTTGTTAGAAACAGAAATGATTGAGTCTTTCAAATACATTTCAAATGTAGTTGAAGTGGAACTGGTCCATTTCCAAACCTCAGAATCATTACCATGTATTTTACAGAGTTTTGAAGTATTCATAATCCAGTTGGAGACCCTTCAATTAGTCAAGGTATGTTCTATCAGCTGCTTTACAACAGGCTGATTGATCATTTCCTGAGGGGGCGTTCACAACTGACCAGCACCAAAATGAGAGAACTCTGAGACCAGGCCAGCAATTACATTTAGTTAAGTACTTTGAACGGAGCAGTATGGAGAAGTTTCTGATCACTGGTTAGAGTTTCTGTGGGAACATTAAAGGGTGAAATTCAAACTATTAACTGGGATAACTTACATTTACAAAGAAATGCTTTCACAAGTTCAGGAGGTCACAGACTGTTTTACAGACAAAGTTGTACTTTTGAAGCACAACCACTGCTGTCATGCAGGAAAAGTAACAATCAATGTGTGCACAGCAGCTCCCATAACAATAATCTGTTCATGGCTGCTTCAGCAACAAATTTTTGCCAGGGCCTCAGAGATGTGAGACAAGGATTTAGGCTTTTACAGAAGGGCTGCATTGGGCAATGTTAAGGGTTGGAAATGATTCGCTTTCAACGAACGTGCTGTAATGTCGTCAGAAACTTATCTCTAGGTTATGAGCAACTTGGCTTGGCCTCAGAGAATTGTCACGGAGTAGGATGGAGTCAGTAGCATGGAAATAGATGGTGTGATAAGGACTGATAAAATTTGCTCTGCTTTCTTCATATTTAGATTAGATTAGATTACTTACAGTGTGGAAACAGGCCCTTCGGCCCAACAAGTCCACACCACCCCGCCGAAGCGCAACCCACCCATACCCCTACATCTACCCCTTACCTAACACTACGGGCAATTTCCCATGGCCAATTCACCCTAACCTGCACATCTTTGGACTGTGGGAGGAAACCGGAGCACCCGGAGGAAACCCACGCAGACACGGGGAGAATGTGCAAACTCCACACAGTCAGTCGCCTGAGGCGGGAATTGAACCCAGGTCTCTGGCACTGTGAGGCAGCAGTGCTAATTAGCAGTGCTAATTTAGTTGGCGAAATTTCTGTTCCTCTAATGCTGGATATCAGACAAGCTGTCTGAAAGTCTGGAACAATTTCAGGGATTAGGAGAGGTGGAGGTGAGATGGAGCTGGTTATTATCTGTGTAGACGTGGACTGTTTTTGAATGGTTCTGCTGAGGTTTGGAGTGGTGGTGCACAGCCTGTGAGTGAGAAAGAGCAGACTGATCCTTGTGAACAGGATGAGAAAGGATAGTTTTACCTTTCTCACAATCAACTCGAATGTCATTTCTGACATTGCTAACAGCCATTTTGGTATTGTTGGCGAAATTGAGGTGGAATTCTGATTGAGGGGATTCAAAAGTAAACTTCTGTGAAAGGTGAAGATGGTATTGTAGAGTCATAGTACAGCTCAGAAACAGATCCTTCGGTCCAACCTGTCCACGCTGACCAAATATCCTAAATTAATCTAGTCCCATTTACCAGCACTTGGCTCATATCCCTCTAAACTCTTCCTATTCATATACCCATGCAGATGCTTTTAAAAGTTGTAATGGTATCAGCCTCCAGCACTTCCTCTGGCAGCTATTCCATACATGCACTACCCTGTGCATGAAAAAGTTGCCCGTTAGGTCCCTCTTAAATCTTTTCCCTCATCCTAAACCTCTAGTTCTGAACTCTCTCACCACAGGGAAAAGACCTTGTCTTTTATCCTTCCATGCCCCTCATGATTTTATAAACCTTTATAAAGTCACCCCACAGCTTCCAATGCTCTAGGGAAAATGGCCCAGCCTATTCAGCCTCTCCCTATAGCTCAAACCCTCCAACCCTAGTGACATCTTTGTAAATCTTTTCTGAGCCCTTTCAAGTTTCACAACATCCTTCCTATAGCAGAGAGATCATAATTGCACGCAATATTCTAAAAGTTGGCCTAACCAATATCCTGTACAGTCCCATTCCTAAATTTAATGCTCTGACCAATAAAGTAAAGCACACCAAACGCCTTCTTCACTATCCTATCAACCTGTGACTCCACTTTCAAGGAGCTATGAACCTGCACTCCAATGTCTCTTTGTTCAGCAACACTCCCTAGGACCTTACCATTAAGTGTATAAGTCCTGCGCTGAGATGCTTTTCCAAAATGCAGCACCTCTCATTTATCTAAATTAAACTCCATCTGCCACTCCTCAGCCCATTGACCCATCTGATCAAGATTCCATTGTACTTTGCGGTAACCTTCTTCGCTGTCCACTAAACCTCCAATTTTGGTGTTATCTGCAAACCTACTAATTATACCTCTTATGTTCATATCCAAATCATTTATATAAATGACGAAAAGCAGTGGACCGAGCACCACAAGTCAAGTAACAAGACAGTCCGAGATTTTGGAGAGGAATAGGAGGTTGGTGATGGGGCAAAGTTATGCAAGTAGAGTGAGGTCAAAAATGTTTTTTTATTTAGGGAGTGTCATGATTACTGCAGAATTGAAAGAGTTTAGAATGCAGCTGTTGTGCGAAACTGTTTACCGTGTTTGCTAACATCGAAGTCAGGATGGGAGGTTGGATGGGCAGCAGTTTAATTGGAATCGAGCCAGCGAATAAAAGGTGAGTCTCAATAACAAAGACCCTCTCACTTTTTTAGTTGCTTCAGAATTTCTGTTCAAGAGCAAAATCCTTGCAATTCATTCCTCCTTGTTAATGCACACGTGACTTTGATTAAAATGTAGTTAATGGGTGGCAAATCTTTCCCTCTCATGTTGCTTGCCTAAATGTCCAAAGTGGCAGTATGTTCCTGATGAAATCACTCACTGATCTCTTCAATAGCTCTTCAAGTACTTGTTTTTCCTTTGAATGCCTCACTTGGTTCCACCTATATTGCTCACCTTTTCAGTTCTCATTATCAACTGTCTCATTCAAGCAGCATCCCAGTTTTCTTGTCTAGGATATTCTTCTTATAACTGTTTATGTTCAGTGATCTTCACCTTAATTTTTGGCATTCCCTCCTGCACTGCCTGAACTTTTCCCTCCAAAGCTCATGCTTATTGTCACGCTATTTCAGGAGACCTCTCTACTCATTGCCCTGATTAAGCTCACAGATCATCAATGGTCAAATTCTTCAATCTATCACCACTCGCTGCTGATGAAATACAAGAGATTAGGGTTAAGGAGGTAGAGACAGCAAGGAGTTTACAATAGGATGATGGATGTAACAAAAATGCTGAAATTAATTTGTAAGAAAGAGAAATCATTCAGGAAACATAATGATGACTATTGAGAGATTGGATACTCAGAATTGCAATAAAAGTATATTGAAACCATCTTCACATTGTAACCTTTTGCAATTTTCAATACATTCCTATCAATCAGAATAAGTGGAATAATTATCTTTTCTGAGCAGTTATATAGCTTCAGCTAGGCAAGGGTAAAATGCGAAAGAGAAAGCATATTTGTACAATAACCTCTTAACTATTTCATGTTTCAGATTACATAACCTCTCTGGTATACTTCAGGGACTCCTTAGAAGTGATATGATGCAGCTCAATGTATTTCTGTAGTGAAGTACTTAAAGCAAACAAAAACAGATGTTTCCTGTGATGGACATAATTTAATATCATGCCATACTTGTGTTGTGAAATGCCGGAGTATATATTTTGCTTAATTCCATGAAATTCTATATAAGGTCACATTTTCAAAAACTAGGCTTTCACTTCAAAGTTATAATCTGTGGTCCATTTGTCGGAGCATTCCGTAACTACTATGTAAACTTATTGCAATATTGTGCAATTAGAATGGGAAGAAATAAGAAACTTACATAATTAGAATGGAATTTCGTTTTGACTTTTTATCACACAACTAAACCAGAACAGTAGTGTACTAGCCAAGGTTTTATGAAGTTTAGAAATTTGCTGGTCTCTGAGCAACAAGAAAAAGATTTGAATATAAATGTGCCATAACTTTTAATTTGCTTATAAACTGTTTCAGCATATTTATACTGCAAAAACATTTCCTTTTGCGAAGACAATGGAAAGTTTGCCAATTTTTCTGTGGTTGTTGATGTCACTGTAGCTGCACACACACGCGGATGAATGGAAATATGTGTGTTGCATATGAGATGACCCAACTCCCCAAATTGTGGTTTGTTTCATATTATGATACTCTATTGAGACCACAATTAAGAATTGATAGCATAGCAGCTGGTGTTTTCAGTCATTTACAGGATTCAAACCAAGAAGTCTTTTAGCTGCATGAACAGAGCCATTATCATGAAGGCCCCACCTTGTCTACCTTGCCCCTCAAACTGAGGACCACCATGCCTCAGTTAACTCACCACCAGTTGTCTCTTTCCTTTATGAGAGAGCATATCCATGATCCACTGGGACTATAGCAACTTTATCTTTACCGATTGCTTGCAAGTTTGCTATTAGATCATGTATTCTGATAGATATTTTAATTACTAAACAAATTCAAGAGACTACAAAAAGAGTTGAATGAACTGTTCTTTAAAAGGAAATTTGTACATCTCAATACCTCAGCACCAAAGCCTCTAGTAAGATTAAAAAAATCTATTGAAATATGGCATCCATACATTGTACAGTCTTGTCTACTCGTCAACCTCCATTGGCTCCTGGTCTTGCAGCACCTCAGTTTAAAATTTCTTGGGATATTTAAGGGATCAGATAGCATCTATTGGGAGCAAGAACAAAGGACAAAGTCCATGGAGGGGAGGGAAGGAGAGTGGAGTGACAAAAGATTTTCTGGTATTGGAGAAAGTAAGAAGAAATATGTTCCAGAGGAGGTGTGAATGGCTGGATTACAGCCGACCAAATGAGAGTTTTTAAAAAACCAAACTACCAACGACAAAGAAAACCCTGAATGTTAGAGGTTATGATGTAAAATTTTAAACTCCAGGCTGTAGAGGATCAAGTGAGACACCAAGGATGAGATGTTGTTTCTCAAGCTTCTGTTGAGGTTCTTTGAAACAATTTATCAGGCCAAAGGATGAAAGGTCAGAGTGGGAGTAAGGTGAAGAATTGTACTACTAAGTGACAAACAGCACCGAGGCATGCTTGTGGTCTGTATCATACAGCGCTGACCAAGTGTACCTTTGGCCTTCCCAATGTAGAAGACGGTGAGCACTAAATACAATGTACTAATTGAAAGAGGTGCAAGTAAATTGGTGTCTCACTTGCAAGGAGTGCTTGGAATGGGGGAAGGAAGGAAGGAAAGGTTTTTCATTCCCTGTGCTTGGGTGGATGGATGCCGAGGTAAAGGAGTTGGATGTTGGATGTGGCTGAGGAGTGTCACAGAGGCTCCAGCACCTTTAGCATGCACCAAAGGAATCAAGGGAGCAAGAGGTGGATTTCAAGGATAAGAGGAGCTAGGGTATTGTAGAGAGGCATGTGGTGAGAAATTTTAGATTTTTACCTCTGTCACTTGCTTTTTCTGCCACTTGCTCAAAGCCTACGCTGTTTATACTTTTTACAGTTCTCCAACAAAGTGAAATATTGGTTAGAATGTTATAGGGGCCTAAACACCATGGTGTATGGCAAGATTTATGGCAGAATCTTGTGAAAAGTCTGAAGCCTCTCTCAATGTCGAGAGCAACGCACTGCATCTTTTGTGCATCTGCTGAGTGTCATGGTGAGCACCTCACTTGGCAGTGGTGAGTTGCCAGTTAAAGAGGAATATGGCTTGTAAAATTTCTTATTAACTATACATCTCGCCTTGTTAATATGTAGCTTCCTATATTACCAAATATGTCAAATAAAGACCAAGATACAAGGAGAATTGAAGTCAAAGTGGGTAACCGGTGAATTCAGCTCAGCGCTGCCTGCGAGGAGCCTCCAAGTTGCTCTGCACCAAACAGTATCTCAAGGCATGATCCACGGACACTGGCATCTGAGATTTGCTGAACACAGGCTTCTTGTGGGACTTCTCCGATCCATTTGCAGTATTGCAGGGTGCACCAGCAGCTTGCATTGAAATGCTGCAGCAGGAACTGTGTGCCCAGGAATAGGCACCCAGCTCACAATAGGACCAGGCTGTATCTCAGCACTGCTTGCTTGCTGTCTTAGTGCTTGCTCATTAATACCTACTTGCATTTTCACAGCATCACTGCCCTGTCTTACCTTACCAATTACTACAGTCACACAACCAGGCAACTTGCATTGCTGGTCAGCAGTGCTCAGTCAAGGGGTGGATATCGATATGGAGGTGCTGGTGTTGGACTGAGGTGGACAAAGTCAAAAATCGCATGACACCGGGTTATAGTCCAACAGGTTTACTTGAAACCTCAAGCTTTCAGTGCCCTGGTTCTTTTACAAGTAGCTAGCTATGATTTTTGACATCTTCCTGTATGGCACTGCGCTACATTAATCTCACACTTTACACCATGTACCGGGGCAACTTACAGAGAATACACACTGCAAGCAGCAGGTCTATCTCATGGTCTTAACAAAACAATCTTTGGCAAAATCCATGGAGGCATCCATCAGTCAGTAAATGGCAGCTTCCCATACATCTGTAGGGGTCTGGCTTCAGGCATGCTTCCAGTTGGGGGGCTATTCTTCAGATAGCTTGTGCCTCTGCAGATCAGGGAGTTGGTCAAGGTCAGTCCTGTGGCTCCACAGTGACTAGTCCGGTGGGGTGTGGGTGTGATTTGGGCTGACATGGTCAAGGAGATGTACAGGCATCAGTCAGATGCCTGAGCACTCCTTGTCTGAGGCTGTCCTGTTAGGTTGTTCCAGAGAGTAGGCCACGGTCAATTGGCAAGGCCTTTCAGAGGAACAAATGAGAAATGATAGGCCAACTGGGGCTGTTGCCACGGGAATGAGATTCAAGAACAATTTATGGGATTTGGGGGCTGCAGGCTGGGAGACCAGGCAAGTTGACAGTTGTGAAGAGGGGGTGATATTTCGAAGGGGGAGTACAGCATGATGGGAGCGGTGTATTGTGGGAGGGGATTTGTCCACTGTCAGGATCATTCTGGCTTGAAGAGAAGGGACACTGCTGCATGACCATACCTGATGTGATTACCTCATATGACAAGAGCTGTAGATGAATGGAAGTCAGGTGTGGACTCATATAGATGTGTTGGGTGTGGCCCTTGGAAGGTGTGAAGGCAATGGGGTTCGCTTAAAGGGCTTCAAAGAAGGGAACCTGCATGTTCGGGGCCTCACCAACACATAGAGGAAAAGGCTGAAATCCACGTTCACTGTTGCCTTACATCATGCTAGAAATTGAAAGAAAATAGCTGTAACGACACTTAGAGAAGGTGGAACAATTACTTCGACCTATGAGGGAGGGACTGCAAGACCCCCGCCTCCCCCCCCCCCCCCCCCATTGTGAGAACTTTTTGAGAGCAAGAAGATTGTTGTTCTGTAAAGGACACAGATCATTGAGCCCCCAATCCCTTGTGCTCCCTGTGTGCTGTATACTTCTCTGCCCCATACATTGCCGATCTCATTCACACCGTCATTTTTGAAGACTGAAGCCAGGGAACGAATAGGGATGTTTGACCATCAGGGTCGATAGTGTCAGCAGAACTCGTTGCTGGATAGACACCTTGTTCATCTTGCTTCCAGATGCTGCAGCAGGCTCTCAACAATTACATCGATCTATTGTACATCCTGTATGGGCATCATGCTGGCACAGTTAAATTTGTGGTTACTCAGATACTCAAACAATCAAATTAGTGCAAAACCAATCAAACGTATACAAGCTTGAAACTTTCTGTACAGTACATTGCCACCTATGCCACCAAAGTGCCCTCAAAGGTTTTTCTATCTTTCTTTCCCTCAGATTTCCTCTGAAAGCAGCTTGTGTTTCCACAACTGGGATGAAGGGACCCTGCTCAGCAGTGGAGCTCATTGGTCCTGGAGATTTAATCTGGATATCCTGTGGGCATTCATGTCCTGAAGACTCTTACCTGCTTGAGGGTCTTGTAGCCAGAGGTGTTGACCCCACTTGGCTTGAATCTCCAAAGATCAGAGGGGGCCAGATAGGGTAGAGTGGTAGAATCACTGGAGTATTCTAAGAGGGAACTTCTGAAGGGGTCTGTGTGTAGTTCCTTATTTCTCTGGGTGCCGCCTGGAATTGCCCCATCTTCTTGTGAGGTAGAAGCATAAGAAGTGTGCTGCAGGTTACCTGTGCACATGTTGCCATGCCTTCATCTTGAGACACAGTGGCTGAAGCACTGAGGTGTGGTGTGCACGCCTCTCCAGCAGATCAAAGGTTGCTGGAAATGGCTCTGCATAGCAGACACCAACCTGGCAACAAAGGCAGCCTGACAATCATGTGCTCTAGACAGTTGGGTCCCTATAATGTAGCTGCTTTCCTATAGTGCTTGGGTTCTGAGGACCATTGCCACCTTTAATTCTCCCTGTGCATGTGGATGACGTCCTACTGCTGACATTATTGCTTGCTGCTTAAAACCTGCTTCTTTGACCAAACTTTGATCATCTATGTTAATGTCTTGTTACATGTCTCAGTGACAAATTTTGTTTGATAACGTTCCTGTGAAACACCTGGAGGCTTTTACAAAGGTAAAGCTGCAAAATAAGTATAATTGTCATAAAGAATGAGAATAAAGTGGCCGAGAGGAGAAATAGTTTAAGGCATATGAGTCAGTGTTCATGGCAAAGTGAGTGATGATCTTGTATTCACAGCAGTGAGGGGTGAAGGAGAATCAAGAATGCAGAAGAAGTAGAAAAGAAGGGCATTCGGAGGCGGTGTTATGCAAGGTCAATTCCTTTAATATAGCATCAAGAATTGCATGTCTGCTCATCCTGGATGCACTTCTCACAAAGTTGCATGTCTTCATGTTTGGGCTCAGCACAGGATACTGAGTGAGCCTCAAACAAGTGTTACGCTCTCATCGACATATGCGAAAGCACCTAAAAACTGTTTAAAGCATCCTTACTCAATGTGACAGATGATGCACTTTCTGCTGGAAATGTGTGTACAAATCCTGGCTGCCATTTTGAGATCTTGGCAGCCTAAGTGGTGTCCAATAAAGGGTCTGTTGTGATGTGTTAGATAATCTTACCCCCAAAAAATGTTAATCGATGGTTTTATGGTTTGGTTGCTAACTGTAATAGCCCTTGAATATTTCACAGTGATTAGAATAAATTGTTATCATTTAACAAGCATGTTCCACAGCTGCAGTAGATTTCTCCTATTTTGAGGTAATAAGTGTTAATCGTTTTCATTGACTTTGCTTTATCCAGGCTCTTACAGATAAATTTCATTGGTTGTGGGACCTCAAATATTAAAATATAGTTAGATCAGTTGGGAAATGAAAGCAGGAAGCACCTTTTTAACACAAAAGGATAATCAGAATCTAGGATTCCATTCCCCCTACCCGCCAAAAACTGTTGGTGCTTGGCTAACAAAAAATGAGCTTGGTAGATTTTTGATAAGCTAATGGTATTAGATAATTAGATAAAATTAAATAAAGGAAAATGGGATATAATAATAACAATGGTGTACAGGACGGTGAAATAGTCTTAAGGGTCGCCTATTATAGGAAAGATGTGGATGCTTTGGAGAGGGTTCAGAGGAGGTTTACCAGGATGCTGCCTGGACTGGAGGGCTTATGAAGAGAGGTTGGCTGAGCTCGGACTTTTTTCATTGGAGAAATGGAGGAGGAGAGGGGACCTAATTGAGGTATACAAGATAATGAGAGTCATAGATAGAGTCAATAGCCAGAGACTATTTCCCAGGACAGAAATGACTAACACGAGGGGTCATAGTTTTAAGCTGGTTGAAGGAACGTATAGAGGGGGATGTCAGAGGCGGGTTCTTTACACAGAGAGTTGTGAGAGCATGGAATGCGTTGCCAGCAGCAGTTGTGGAAGCAAGGTCATTGGGGACATTTAAGAGACTACTGGACATGCTTATGGTCACAGAAATTTGAGGGTGCATACATGAGGATCAGTGGTCGGCACAACATCGTGGGCTGAAGGGCCTGTTCTGTGCTGTGCTGTTCTATGTTCTATGTTCTATGGTACTGAGTAGTCTAGTTGTGTTGCTATGTATTAGTGAAACAGAACATATGAAAACATACAGCATTGCAGAGAAGCTGGGAACTGGATTCTCATTTTTCCTGACATATATTAGTAGTCTGGCTCTTCATGTACAGGAACCAATTTCAAATTTCATAGATGATGCGAAATTTGGAAGAACTACAAACTGAGGAGAATAGTGTAGAACTCCAAAAAGACGTTAACAATTTGGTGGAGTGAGAACACAAATGACAAATGAGATTCAATGCAGAGAAGTGTGAGGTGTTGCAATTTTTCAGAAGAGCATTGAAAGACAATTTAAAATAGTGTGTACAATTTGAAGAGGGGTGCAGGACAAAGGCAGGTTGTATATGTGCACAGATCATTGAAAGTGGCAGGACAGATAGAAAGAACTGTTAATAAAGGATGCAGTGTTCTCAGCTTTATTAATAGTGACATAAAATACAAGAATAAGGAGGTGATGTTGTGTACAGTTGTGGGTGCGACATTATAGGAAAGATGTGGATGTATTGGAGAGAGTGCTGAAGCGATTCAGAAGAATGGTTCCAGAAATGAGAAACTTCAGTTCTGAGGGTAGATTGAGGAAGTTGGGACTGTTCTCCTGAGAGAAAAGAAGGTTGAGAGGAGGCTTGATAGATATTTTAAATATTGTGAGAAGGATGAAGAGAGTAAAGCTGTTCCTGTTCATATAAGGAACAAGAAGGTGAGGTTGTGGATTCAAAGTGATGTGCAAAAGAAGCAAGAATAATGTGAGAAAAATGTTTTTTCACACAGTGAATTGAATTTATTGTCACGTGTACTGAGGTACAGTGAAAAGCTTTGTCTTGCAAGCAATACAGGCAGAACACAGAGTTAAGTACCACAGGTAAGTAAATAATAGGTAAACAGTGGCAAAAAGAAAAATACAGGTACAGGCGAATGTTAAGAGTTTGTGAGTCCATTCAGTATTCGAACAACAGTAGGGTAGAAACTGTTTTGAAACCGGCTGGTACGTGAGTTCACGCTTCTGTACCTTCTCCCCGATGGTAGAGGTTGTAGAAAAGCTTTGCCAGGGTGGGATAGATCTTTGAGAACATTGGCAGTCTTTCCTTGACAGCAGGCCTGGTAGGTGGATTTTACAGATGGGAGGTTGGCCTTTGTGATTGTCCGGGCCAAGTTCACCACTCTTGGTAACCGTCTCCAATCTTGAATGGTACAGTTGCAATACCAGGTAGTGATACATCCAGATAGACTGCTCTAGATGGCACACCTATAAAAGTTGGCAAGGGTATTCACCGTCATGCCAAATTTCCTCAGCTGCCTGAGGAAGAAGAAATGTTATTGGGCCTTTGTAACCAATACATCCACATAAAGATTCTAAGAAAGCTTGTTTTGGATGACCACTCCCAGGAGCTTGATAGTCTCCACTTGTTCCAACTTCGTGCTGTTAATGTGTAGTGGGGCATGAATAACATCCAACCGAAAGTCAATAATGAGTTCCTTGGTTTTGCCAGCATTGAGAGCTAGATTGTTCTCAGTGCACCATTTTTCCAGGTCTTCCACTTCCTGTCTATAATCTGTGCCGTTGCCATCTGAGATTCGACCGACTATGATGGTGTCATCAGTGAACTTGTAAATGGCATTCATCTGGTATTTGGTGACACAGTCTTGCGTATGCAGTGAATACAGAAGGGGGCTGAGTGCACACCCCTGGGGGGGAGCTGTTACTGAGGATGAAATATTGTCTCCAGTCTTCATTAATTGTGGCCTGTGGGTCAGGAAACCGAGGATCCAGTCGCAGAGAGTGGGGCTTAGTCCGAGATCACTAAGTTTAGTAATCAGTCTCAAGGGGATAATAGTGTTGAAGGCTAAACTGTAGTCAATGAGCTGTTCTTACGTAGCTGTTCTTGGTGTCAAGATATTATGGGGATGAATCAAGGGCAAGTGATATGGCGTCTGATGTGGATCTGTTGGTCCAATAGGCAAATTGGAGTGGGTCAAGAGTAATGGGGAGGTTGGAGATGATTAATGCCATGACCAGCCTTTCAAAGCACTTCATGGCCACCAAAGTTAGGGCCACTGATGGTAGTCATTGAGACATGCTGCATGAGCCTTCTTAGGCACAGGAATGATGCTGGCCCTCTTGAAACAGGCAGGGACAGTGGCCTGTTGCAGGGAGGGGTTGAAGATGTCCAAGAAGACCTCTGCCAGTTGATCTGTGCATACACTGAGTGCACGGCCTGGTACTCCGTCTGGTCCTGTTGCTTTCCTTGGATTCACACTAAGGAAAACTGATCTGACTTCTGATCAAAGTGAGCATTGAAGGTGATGAGACGATCTGGGAGAGATGTGTCATTGTCTGCTATCTTGCATGTCTCTTTTTAGAACCTGTGATGTCATTCAGTCCTTGCTATAGTCGGTGGGTGCCTGTCTGGGTCTCTAGTTTGAATCGGTATTGATCCTTGGTGTCTTAATGGCTCTGCAAAACTCATATTTGGATTACTTATATTTGAGTGGGTCTCCTGATCTGAAGGCCTCATGCCTGATTTTTAGCAGGCTCTGTATGTCCTGATTCATCCAGAGTTTCCTGTTGGGGAATATCTGGATTGACTTCCTGGGTATACAGTCCTCCACACACTTGCTGATAAAGTCTGTGACGTACTCGTCCAAGGTACTTGCAGACTGTTTGAACATGGCCCAATCAGCCAATTCCAGTCAGCACCAGAGTTGATCCTCTGCCTCCTCTGACCAGCACTGGACCTGTATCAGCGAGGGGATCTCCTTCTTGAGCTTTTGCCTGTAAGCCGGCAGAAGAAGCACGGCATTGTGGTCGGAGTTCCCGAAATGAGGGCGAGGAATGGAGCGGTAGGCATCCTTCACAGTGGTGCAGCAGTGATCTAAAATGTTCGGGCCCCTGGTGGGGCAGGTAATGTTCTGGTGGTGCTTGGGCAACACCATCCTTAGATTGGCTTGATTGAATTTGCCAGTTACAATAAACATGGCCTCGGGGTGTTCTGTCTCCAGGGTGTTAGTGGTGGAGTTCCACACATCCAGAGCTTCCTGAACGTTTGCTTGTGGAGGTATGTACGCAACAGTTACTATAGCAGAGGTTAGTTCCCGTGGTAGACAAAAAGGGCGGCATTTGATGGTGAGGAATTCAAGGTTTGGGGAGCAATGGCTGCTCAGGGCAATGTCTGTGCACAAGTTGTTGATTAAAAAGCAAACCCCTCCACCCTTTTTCTTACCCGAGGACGCTGAACGGTCCATACAATGGATAGAAAAACCATCAGCCTGAAGTATGCAGTTGGGAATGGATGGGTTGAGTCAGGTTTCTATGAAGCAGAGTGCGCAGCAGTCCCTCAGCTCACGCTGGAAGCTGAGCCATGATCTGAGTTTGTCCATCTTATCCTCCAGAGATTGTACACTTGCTAGGAGTAAGCTAGGAAGGGGAGTCTTGAAATCACTTAGTCTCAGTCTTACTAGCAGGCCAGCATGCTTACTCGGGTTTTTCGCAGGTTTCTTACGTTTGAGTAGTCTGGTGGTCTGGTGGAGTGGATTGTGACTGCTTCCAGTTAAGTGATCCTTCCTAGGACCCTGTGGAGCAGGTAGGTTGCAGTTTAATGTATTTTTGCACAGGGTCTGCTTAGGACCCAGTAAAGCAGGAAGTTAATGTATGGAAAGAACTGTCTGAGAATGTGATTGAGGCAGGTTCAGATGACACATTCAAGAGGGAATTGAAAGATTGTTTGGATAGATGTAGTGTGCAAGTGTACGGGGATATAGCAGGAGATTGGTGCTGGGTAATAATGTTCATTTGAAGAGCCTGTGCAGGCATGATGGACTAAACAGCCACCTCCTGCGCCGTACAGATTCTGTAATTTTCTTACCCAAAAGTCCTACTGTCACTTATAAATCACTGTGAATTGGAAATTGCTGACCATAAAGGCAATAGTGTAGTAGCACTCATTATGTGTTGTTGCACCCTTTGTGTTCTTAACTCAACCACTACTATCCTGCTCCACCATTATCTCTTGCCGTTACATGCTATTAAATGAAAATACTGACTTTTTGATCCACATAACTTTGATTCAAATACAGTTGACTTCTGTGTTTTTTCACGTGTTACGAGCTTTATATATGGCCAGCTACACGTTTTCGCCTAATAAACTAAAGAAGGACTTTCATACATATAGGACCTTTAATAACCATAGAATACCTAAAGCACTTCTACTGCAAATTAAGTACTGTTGATGGGTAGTCCTAATAATGTAGGCAACATTGACAATTAATTTATACACAAGTCTCAAAAATAGCAATTGGATAATGACCAGATGATGTGTTTGTGTGATGTGTTTCTCCACTTTTTCTTAGGTGTCCTTCAAATCTGTAGTTTTGCTCAAGTTTTTTGTATCCTGTACTAATTCTTTCTTTCACGGTTTAGTACCAATTATATTAATTTTTTCTGTGAAATGCCTTTAGAAGATTTACTATATTGAAGGTGCTTCATAAATGCAAATTGCAGTAGTTGCATTTTGTTCATTTATTTTAAGCAAAACTCATAATTCTCACAAGCTGCATGAAAACTTGCTTTTGTTTACTTTGCTGGCTACACTAAATAATTCTGTTTTTTTCTTCAAATCTGATCAGAGCAGACAGCAATGTAACTAGTAAGACTTGCTGGTTGGGATACATGTGGTCTATTGTTGTTCAAGTGCGGTCAGTTAGCCCCGTCATGACCCAGGAGCTATCACCTCATTACTCCCTAATGAAGTGCTGAATGATAATATTAGAATGGCAGGCAATGAGATCAGAAATAGTTGCCCGAGTGTTCTGAGGAATAAAAGTACAACTCTCCATCTCTGATTAATTTAGTTTAGGAATAGCCTGAACATTAAATATACACATTGTATGGCTTTTAAACATAAAGAGCTAGGCATTTATCATTTAGTGAAAACAGGAAAAGGTACTCCTCAGAGCAATTAATAAAAGTTGAATGAAACTGTAGAAATGTATAGCGCTGAAATGTATGATATAAGATTTTAGCAGACAAACACAATGGGTCTCCTAAGAGAATGTTTAATGTGTTTTCATACACTGACTTGTTACTTTCTTGGCAAAATTAAAGTAAATCTTCTTAATCCAGCAATGATGTGTGCAATGTTGGCTCGCAATCGTTGAACAGTTCAGATAATCATGTTTTTTATTGATTTAATTTTGGTCAATGTCCTTAGGTTATAAGGCAAGTTAGAATAGAATAGAACAGTAATTTATTGTCACTTGTATTTATGAAAATATAATGAAAAGTGTATGTCATCATAATCTGGTGCCATTTTCATTACAGAAATTATAAAAATAAATAATTGAGACTAAGTTAAGACAAAGTTAATCTTTTATTCCCTCCATGGTTCCTGGGTTTCTGAAGTGACTACAGGACATCACCACCATTGAAGCCACGCCTCAGGCAACCAATGAATGTCCCTTTTCAATTGGTTGACGATGTAGGCCTTAGTGAATTTGCTTTGAAATTGAGGCCATTATAATAGAACTGCTTTTTTTGAGGAGCTGTCTGGCTACAATCTGATCAATGAGAATGGAACCGTATGAATGCAATTCTATCCAGCGAGATGATGGTGGAGATCTTTTGGCAAGAGGTGGTGTGGTCAGCTGTGTCAAAGGTTGCAAACAATTCTAGAAGGGCAAAAAATGGAGTGTTGTTTGTGACATTCAGAAGCAGTATGGACAAGATCCTGAGACATGAGGTAAATACAGAAACAGAAGACATCTAAATATTTATGGAAGACTGATAAACGGGAATTCATTTTTCATGTATTAAGCAGTCAGTGATTCTTAATTATGCAGGAAACAAAGCATCAGTTGTACAAAAGTCAAACGGAATGTGTCTTATGACATCCTCTGTGGTTTGTGGAATCTCAAAAATTTAAAACAGTGTCGCTATTTTACTGTTATCAATGCACGCCAGATGGTTGACCGGACCTAATTGAACATCTTAGTCACAAATTCCGTGGTGAGGCAAGTCCGCCTCCATGGAGCAGCTCTTCCACTAGAACTGGATAATTAACCCTCTTAGGGTCATCTTCTGATTGAGGTAACATTTGCTATTAAAAGAGGCATCACAGGATGTGGGAACAAGACTAAGGCCTGGAATCATTTTGGTGATGGTTTGTAGACCAAGAGGATCTGGAAATAAGTAGGGTTTGAGGTGGATGCAGTTATTTAAAATACTTGCACTGTAATTGCCAACTGTATGTCTACGATTATAGAATAAGGGCACAGAATGTTTTAAATAACTAAAACTTGGCTCTAAGCTTAATGGTGCATCAATTGTTTGTTTCAAGAACAAAATTAACCTAACTATATCAAAGCTTTGCCTTAGGATTCACTTTTTTAAAGTGCCTATTAGACTTTAACTGTGAAACTACATTTTCAGGAAGCATATTAGACAACTTAAGATTGTGTCTGGGTCACAATTACCTATGAGTGTCTCCCAGTGCTGACTGTGGGGAAAGTCAGGAGAATTATGATTCTGGATTAGTGGTGCTGGAAGAGCACAGCAGTTCAGGCAGCATCCAAGGAGGATGACATGAATGGGAGGCAAACAGAATGACAACGTGGGCTAGATTTAGTTGTCTTTGCGCTCCAGGTGTAGGAGTGAACATCTTCACTGGTAACTCAACTCCAATTGTCTATCACTGGGAGCTGGACAGTGTTGCTGGAGACCCAGCCATGAAGAGCTGCACTGAGATTTTTTTTTTGGGTGGGGCAGTTGTGCAGTCAAAGTGATGATGAGAGGGGTTTTGGAGGCAAGTGGCTTTCATTCGTCACCTATTCCCCCCCATCTATACCAACAGTTGCCCCAGATTGGGGAAAATAGGGATCTCCATGATCCAGCAGACAGGCTGTCTTGAATCTCCTGTCAGGAGAGTAACTGTTTTTTTCCATTGCTAGAAAGGCAGGTAATTAGGCGGGTGACAGGTTGAAGCCTTTAATTGTCTGCTCTTTGACCATGTAAAGGTCTTTATTGATGGCAGTTTGGGAAAGTCACCCATGGATTGCTCTGTGCAGATTTTATTAATGAGTTGGTTGGACGTGGGTGTGTCAATCCACCTGAAATTTTGCGCTTCTTTCCATCTCTATCAAGGGGAAAATCCTCCCCACTCTCTTAATGAATTTTCCACATGTTCCCAGAAATAGAACAAAAATACTTTCTTAACATTATACTGAATGTACTTAAGCCATAATGGCTTATTGTATGCCAGCAATTGGAGTGTTTTGTTCCTTTGAATTGATCACCTTAGCTCAATACTCAGAAAGCCCTTTATGAATATCAACTTCCACCCACAGAAGTGTCTCTTTGATCATGACTCAGGAGCCACCTTTATGTTGTTTAAAACACTTAGTAGATCATTACTATCAACTCAAGAAAGGTTCCCATTGAAGAAACAGACAAAGGACTGAGTGTGATGGGACAGGGGTGGGGACCAACAAGAAAGTGGAATTGAAATGACAACTGATCAACCATGACTTATTGAAGGGAGAGGAGGCTTAAAGGGCCTAATGGCCTACTCCTGCTCCTAAGTCTTATATTCCTAATTATAGCTTTGCATGGCAATGGAGGTGGTGGTGGATGTCAGGTTGAGAGGGATGACATAACGAAGTAAAGAGAGATAAAGGTGAGGATGCTTGTAGAAGGTGGTGCTGATATGGGTGAGGGAAGTTGTCAACAAAATCATAATTAATGTATAATAAACATTTTGAAATAAAACTGGCTTGTTTCCCAGCTCCAGCTAGTAGCTTTACAGAGGAGATAGTAATCCACTGAGAAAAGCAGGAGCACATGGCTGATGCCCAAGATAAGCTAGAAGAAATGGCTGGCAACATTGTAAATGGACTGTGCCTATGACAGTTGGCAGCAGTTGTGAAAACAGGGAGCATATCTTTGTAACATTAGTTTCATTATTTTCAATCTTAAATTAAGTTTCAAAATTAACACGAAGGCTGTAATAGCTTCAGGCAGGTGCCAACAGCACCATCTGGGTTAAGAATGACCTTGAAGATCACAAGGAGCACTGAACTAATGAGAGATAAATCCAAGAGGAACATACTTCTCTTGCAACCCCTCTCCTTATTTCCTTCTTGTATGCCCCCTTCAATTTCTCAAATCTTCATCTATTATTTTAAGAGTTAAGGAATGTTCCATGTGTCCCAGAAAAAGGCAGGCATAACTGGGGCCCATGTCGGCATCCATGGCAGCACGTTGACCTGAAGAAAGTGTGAAGAGTTGTAGGAGAGGTTGTTTAAAGTGAGGACGAGCTCGGCCAGGCAGAGGAGAGTGATGGGAGATGGACGTGTAAAGGGGTCATACATCTATGGTGAAGAGGAGGCAGCTGGTGCCCGCGAACTGAAATTCTGAAACTGTCGTAAAGCTTCAGAAGAATCACAGATGTAAGTGGGAAGGGACTGGAAAGGGTGAGAAAACAAGAAAATAATGTTCAAATTCATATTCACTTATTCATAATCGCTTTCATATTCATTTGTATGATTATCACTGAGCACCTGCCAATAAATCTCTAGTTCAACAATTGCCAGAAACTCCAATGCATGAGCTCGAAAAGGAATATTACGGCTATTAGAGTATGTCAGTGGCTTGGTAACCTGCAACGTACCTCCCCAGAATCTCTTCCCCACGTCCAACGTGCAAGTCAGGAGTGAGCAAGAATGCTTTCTAGTTGCCTGAGTAAATTAAGCTGCAACAAGGTTAACCTCACTCAATTCCCCAAAATCTCCCAGTTATAACATGGTTGCAAATGTTCGTTTTCTATAGGATACACTGCAGCAACCTATTGAAAAGACTTTGATGTTTCTCCATATCTGAGACTTCTACCAGCTAGAATATCAGGGCAACTGGTGCATGGAACATCCACACCCTAGTCTAAATTGTACGCTTTTCTGAATTGGTCATATATTGTCATTCCTTCATTTTTACTGATCAGTACTTGGAATTCCTTATCTAACAGCATTACTAAAATATGGTCATATCATAGACTGCTGTACTTTGAGAAAAAGGCTTGCCATTTTTTTCTCAGAGCTGTTGGGATGAGCAATTAATGTGACCCCACATTTTAGGAACATGTTAGAAATGTGGAATAGGTTACAATGGTACAATTGTGATCTGTTTAATGTTAATTGTGATGTAGTCTGAAGCTTCAGGGTATTCAATATTTATTTGATAATTGGTCAGGGAAGTTTGAGAGTAGAAAGTGTTTGTCAGTTCCAGGCTGCAAGTTTGTAGTGCATGATAAAAAAATGCACCATTTCAAGATGGTTTTACATTTGTAATGAAATTATATTGGTCGTCAGATATAAAGCAGAAATTGCTGGTGAAACTCGGCAGGTCTGTGGGAAGAAAGCAGAGCTAATGTTTTGAGTTCAGTGACTCTTCATGAGGATGGATTCTGATGAAGAGTCACTGGACTCAAAATGTTAACTCTGCTTTCTTGTCACAGATGCTGCCAGATTTGTTGAGTTTCTCCAGCAATTTCTGTTTTTGTTTCAGGTCTCCAGCATCCACAGTTCTTTGTTTTATTTTGTTGTCTGATACCTGGAATAGGTGATTGGGTCCAACAATTCTATGCTGTTGTTTATGCTCCATAATGTCTCCTCCAACTTACTATCTCTAACTCAATCAGCAAATTCTTCCATTTCTTTTTACCTCAAGCTCATCTAGTTTCCCCTTAAATGCAACTACAGCACTCACCTCAGCTAACCCTAGTGCTAGCAAGTTCTATATTCTAACTAGCTAAGTAAAAAGGTTTCTCCTAAATTCCATGTTGAATTTGTCAGTGACCATCTGATATTTATGACTGTTAGTACCAGTCACATCTACAAATGGAAACATCTTATTATCCTATGTTATCAAACCATTTAATAAATATTATTGTTCTCTTATAAGGTCACTCCTCTATCTTTGCTTCTAGAGCACAAAATATTAAGCTGTTCAATCTTTCTTGATGGATATAACTACTCTATTGTAACATCATTCTAATAAATTAACTTTGCATATTCTTTAGTTCCTCTTTATCCTTGTTAAATATGGTGACCTCATCACTTAGCAATAATCCAAGAGTGATATAGAATTATTCAATTGTCACAGCATAGCATGAGGCCATTAGGCCCCTGACACTTGTATTGGCTATCTGCAGATACAACCATTGTATAATCACACTCTACCAGCCTTTCTTAAACTCTGCAGTTTTCTTATCGTTAGGTGCTTAGCTAATTTCTCTTTGAAAGCCATAATTGAACCACCCTTCCAAGGAATGCATTTCAGAATCAAATGATTCCCGGTAATAAAAAAAATTCTCATAATGCTTTTATCTCTTTTGGTTTTCACCTTAAACTTGTGGCCTTTGGTTCCCATTATCTACTTTGTTTTTCATTATCTACTTTGTCTCAAAACCCTCATTATTTTGAACATATTTGTCCAATCTTCTTGGTCTATCCTCTCCAGTGAGGATAATCCCAGTTTCTCCAAACAATCCAGGGAACTAAAGTCTCTCATTCCTGGTACAGTCCTCATAAATCTTTTCTGTACCCTTTCTAAAGCCTTCACACCCACCCTAAAGTTTGGCAGTATGAATTGAATCATAGAAAGTTTAAAGCACAGGAAAAGGCCATTGTGTCTGTGCCAGTTAAGCATGAGCCACCCTGCCTAATCTCTCTTCCAGCATTTGGTCTGGAGCCTTCCTGGTTTCAATACTTGAGTTACTTTTTTTAAATGAGTCAAGAGTTTCTGCCTCTACCACACTCTCAGGCAGAGTGATTCAGGCCCTCCATCTGCCTCTGGAAGAAAATAATATTCCTAATTTCCCCGCTAATCTGTTATGACTAAATAAATGTCCCATATCACTGCACTTCTCTGCTAATGTAAATTGGCTCTTTATAATTTAGTGCATCTCATTTGAATTTCCCCTCAGCCACTTCTGTTCCGTGACGAATAGCCTCAAGCTATCTAATCTTTCCTCATAGCTGCATTTTTACCGTCCTGGCAACATCCTTGTAAAACTTCATCTATTCTCAAGTGCAGTTACATCCTTTCTGTAATGAGGTGGCTAGAACTGCACACAGTACTCAGCGATTGTAGCATCACTAATGATTTATACAGTTCCTGTATAATATATCTGTTCTTGTATTATGTAACTCTGCCTAATGAAGAAATTTATTCCATATGCCTTCTTAACAACCGTAGCGGCCTGCTCTGCAACCTTCAGGGATCTTTGAAGATTCACTCTAAACCCCTTGGTATTCCCATAATTATTGTGTAATCTTTGCCTTGTTTGACTTCTTCATGTGCATTACCTCACTCTTCTGCACATTGAATTTCATTTGCTACTTCCTTTTGTTCTGAAGAAGGGTCACTGGACTCAAAACATTAGCTCTGCTTTCTCTTTACAGATGCTGCCAGACGTGCTGATGTTTCCCAGAATTTTCTGTTTTTGTTTCCGGTTTCCAGCATCTGCAGTTCATTATGTTTTATTTACATTTGCTACTTGTCTACCTGCCCAGCCATCAGGTTAGACTTCAACTGGAGTATAATTTCAATGTGGCAAATCTTTTTCATTATTTCCCTCAAGAAATTAATGTCGGTCCTTTGTTTTATATTGTTTGAATGGCTTTGTTAACCTACATCACTACTCAGAGTGATTTACATATCTCGTTGTGCTCCCACCCCAGATTCCCCTGTTCATCCAGCCCAATTAGATGCTAATTTTCTGAGGAATATATGATCTTGCTATTCTTCCGATCAAAATAAACTGCGTTTCAGGTATCTACGCTGAGGTTCGTTTGGCAGTTATAAGTCCATACTGGATGTTCATTAATGTGTCACTGTCTTTTGCTGTAGTCACCAATATATTACTGCATTTCTGAATGCTGTATTCATCAGAAATTTTGAAATGGTACTTCTGATTTCAGAAACCAAAGCCCTGATTTTTGTTCCCATGTTCAGTGTACAAAAGAGGGGGAGTTCCTGGCTCTACGTATCTGACCTTTAAAAATGGCCATTCATAGAATCCCTACAGTATGGAAACAGGCCATTAGGCCCAACAAGCCCATGTCAACTCTCTGATGAGTAATTCATCCAGACCCATTCCCCATTACTCGACATTTATCCTTGACTAATGCACCTAGCCTACACATCCCTGAACAGTATGGGCAATTTAACATGGCCAATTCACATAACCTGCACATCTTTGGATTGCCCCTGATTTCAGTCCACTGGATCAGACTGGTTTGGAAATTGGACCAAGTGACCCAGATAAATCTGAGGAGGCTTTTTTGCAAAGGCAGATTGCCTTTGGACCCTAGCATTACTTCCTAAATCTGAAATGTAAAAAAATAAAATAAATTCCTCCAACCTTCATCCATCCAATGCCTCATCCCATGCATTGTTCATGTAAACCCATGTGATCTATTGCTGTTGAATATCACCCTATGTCTCTCTACCCATCTCCAAGATCCTTGATGCCCAACTTAGTGCCAGCTTGTGCAATTCACAGTTCCACACCTTGCCACTTCACCTGCCATGCCACTAATAGCTGTTGATGGGTTCAATGCCTCTTGTTAAATATTGACAAGTCTGATATTTCTTTGAAAGCTTTACATTTCCAAGTTTATGAAGCTTTTAAATGCAATTTTCTCTACTATTGATAATCTCAAAAGATTCCTTACAGCTTCACCCTCCCCACCCCAAACAGAAGGAACGTGACCACACCCCCATTCCCCCTAACCCAAAAGATACCTGACTTCCATCCCCAAGGTGGCTGGGGTATATGGGGCATTCTGGCTATCCAAAGGAAATGCGTCAAGAACAGACTTGTCTGAGCTGGTCTCTTCCTGCAAAGTCTGGGCTCCACATGGTCAAACTACCAAAATGGAATTTAAGTGCAGGCAGCTGACCAGGAACCACTCATGCATGAAGCCTGAGCTGACTTCATTCCTGCACCAGCTAAAATGGGAAGTGCCAAATTTATGGCCACTTAAATTATTACACCTCTTTGGAGAGTTTCTTTGAATTATTGAAAATCTGAAACCAAATATTATCTGTAATCAGTAAGCAATGGTGGTGCCAGCTTCCACCCTTCTGGAATACCATTCCACTATTTGATTGTTTGAAATAACCACTTTAAATATCTTTAATAATACGGTTTTCTTTTCATCACCAACTTGTTATTCATTCTGCTACTGGTTATTTGACTCCATATATTCAGATTTTAACATGGATTTATAATGTAATCTCTTATTGAAGGTTTTTTTGAAATCTAAACACATTACGTCCACTGTGTTAGTCATGCCTATCTTTCCTGTTACTTTTTCAAATAACTAATTGAAAAGCATGACCTTCCCTTTTGGAACCTCTGTTGACTACTCTTTATCAAGATATTTTCTATTTCATTCTTGAGTAAGGATTCCATTAACTTTCCTCTCACTGACATATGGTTAATTGGTCTACAAATTCCTGGACATTCTATATCTTTCTTTTCATATATGCATGAATCGCTTTAATTGTCCACCAGTTCTCTGGTACTGTTGCATTTATTTATTATCAATCTAATTGTACCTCTTCTAACTGACTAAACGTAGATAAACATGGCTTATTATCTGTTAGGTTGCTTCAAAATGTGTAAAAAGGATACGGTATTTTTCTCTTGGGCATATGGCAAAATTTGCAATATTTCTAAGTTAGCCTACAATTTAGCATTCTCTGCTTAGCTGGCTATAGAATAGTTTGGCTGAAGCCAAGGGAATTTTGCTGGTCACTTACTCAGAGTCAAGGAATACAAAAATATGACTAATTTTCCATTTTGTTAGGACAACACCAAAATGTCAAGTTCTTGGTGTGAAATTACTAGGGTGAGAGAGGCTTAATGCTTTAAAAGCCTAAAATAGTCAAAGGCATATGTCAAGTCGATGAGACAATTAAAGCAGGTGAAAGAGAACTGAATTTTGTGGCAAGAGGTATGAAATATATAAGAATATATAAAAGCCAAGATTCAATAATAGGAATAAAACGCACAATATTTGCATAGATGACAGCTGTGATACATTGGATAGAAAAGTAGTATTTTATTTGCTTTATGGTGATGAGGAAAAATTAAATTTAAATTATTCGATTGAGGAGTGATGTTGGGAGAAATGTTTTTAGAGAGGATTGTTTGGTGTGGAAGGCTTTGCCATGGGGAATCACTGTGGCTGAGGCTGTTGCATATCTTAAAGAAAATGAAATAAATATTTGAAGTACATAAATGTACAATGTTATGTAGACAGAGAGGTAGTGAGATTTAATTTTAGATCTTGCTTTGACAAATGCTCGTAAACATAAGAGGCAGAATTTTTTCCAGCCCTGTTAAGGCAGTGGTATCAGAAAAACAGGGAGGAACAATATCAGGACGGCTCACCATAGGCTCGTTTGCTGTGGACAGACAGGAATGTGGCCCATTCCAAGGTGGAGGGAAACCAATTTGTACAATGAGGATGGTGGAGTGCCACAACCCCCCATCACATGAGATTTCTGCTAGCTTGATCAAGGTGGTCTCTTTGTCATCAGCAGAAGCTCCATCCTCCAAACAGGGAGCCACAGGCATTCCAATAAGAAGGGTATTCCATTATCCCAAAGAATCTACTGCTTTCCACCCACTCTAAAATATTCATTTTCACACTTCTACAGACATCACCATTTTGAGGCACCCATGAAGCCTCCCACTTGCCTCAGCAGTACCAACCTCTCCACTGTGACTGCAGAGACTCCTGAAATGCTGGCCATCTGATTAGCAGCATCAATAGCCTGCTGCTGTCTTTAATTGAGAATTAAATTTGAGCACTTTTGTCAACTGGAAGCTCTGATTCCAAATTTGGTTCCAACATTTGAACTCTGAAGCTGTAGTTAAATTTTGCCCAATGAGTCAAAAGCCTCGTTGTATACTGGAAATTCTAATGGTTTAATATTTGATGGAGTAATCAGTTGCTCAGTCTGAAAATTCCATGCCATGAAATTCACAGCATACCAATTGGTCAAGCAGAAACCTGAAGGAGGACAGTACATGCAGGCAAACAAAATAATGGTGAGGTTACACATTGGTATATGTTAATGGTTAATTAATTAATGTTGGAGAGTTCAGTCTTGTCTACCGTCTCAGTGAATAGCAGTCAGCATACCCCAAAATGCTCTCAGACAATCTGATGGATGTGGGAATCTTTATTGAAAAAGAAACTGTAACTTAACAGTTAAGGGATCAAACCCAAACGAAGACCAGTGCACAGCAGGAAAAATGCAGTCAACGAAACTGAAAATACTCTATGGGTGCAGAATATCCTGCTGTCCATTTAGCATCTGTTAATTATTACAATGCGTAATTACTTAGCCCCCAGGTGAAAATTTTTGTGTATCATTTCTTTCATTTCACAAGAAATATTACTTAAGCTCCATCGGATCAACAGGTCATTTAATGTTATCTGTGGTGGGTCTTAGCTCATAGTGTTGAATAGCATGAAATGTGGTCAAGGCATACAGCAGTCTGGCGTCAATTTTGAGCTTTTAACACATAGTCGCAAGCATATGTAATCTCTAACTATGATGCCAACAACCAAAAAGGAAATGATTACATTGAATTACAATGCCACGTACAGAATTAGATTAGTGAACATTGTTAAAGCATTGTGGAGTAAATTAGAAACTGATGGTAAACATTGGAAATGTTTACATAGTGATAAACTGTTGTGATGAAGTGCAGTACTGTAGATTTAATAGATATATTTCTTTGAAGGTAGTACCATATTTCCCTAGAAATGCTCAAACTGCAGACTAAACTCAAACAAGCTTCTTTTTGTATTCAATATTACACAGCGCAATATCATCAGTGGTTTCTCCTGCTTGTACTGCTGGGGTTGAGGGAACAAGAAGCAACAGAGTTGGTGGGCAAAATCGTTTGGATAGACAAAAGAGATGTGATATTGACAGAGCTGGGAGTTCAAGACCAGTAGAGTTTGGGGGCTTGGAGATATTTGACTTAGTGTGCAAGTGAATTGTGGGAGGGGGGTAATGTGACTGAATAGTTGATCTGTTGGACAGGGAAAGAGGGAAGTTTAAAGGGATGTAGATAGTGAAGCAAAAAATCCAGAGGTCATGTTTGTTCACCAGGTTCATCCCGGAGTAGAGAATAGTTAGGGAGAGGAGAGTTGGGTCCAGTTGATGTGGTCCAGACAGCTTTGGTGATGCATGTTCAAAGGAGCAAATTCCAGATCAGATCAGTTTCTGAAATTTATTTGTGAAATAATTTGAAGCCCATTCAGTTCTTATCATTATAGATATCAGTCAGCAGCTTGCTGTGCAGCTTATGCTGGTTGATGTTTTTTAAAAAATCATCTGTTTGAATAATGCGTGCATCAGGGCTGATGACTTGGCAAAAAAATACATAAAGCTGACTGCACAACTGAAGAATTGTGTCAGACACAATGTGTTTTTCTGGTGATTTGATGGAAGCATAAATCATATTTGTTACATGAATGATGATTTATGTATTATATAAAAGACACTTCCTTTGGCCTAGGGTTAAACAATTTACTTACAAGAACAATGTCAGAATTTGTATCAATATATCTTTGCAATCTGGAGCTCGGTATTGTTCAAAAGAACAGGAAATTTTTTTTGAATAATTGGTTGTTGTTGGCATTCAAGTTGCACATTATATACTTTATTTCCCACAACCTTTCATGTCATGCCTTTGTACAGTTGTGAGTCATTCAGCTTCCTCATGGTTCTATATAACTCAAATGAAGGCAGAACTGCGCATCCTAAACCGGTCTCCTGTAATAGAATTAATTTTTTTCTAAACAACGTTTAAACATGTACAAAGCTGCTGAATAAAATGTTGAAAAGTATGGACAACATAGACATATAGATTTAATCAGCTGAATCCTGTTGTCTGTTCCAAGTACTTGTTGCTCATTCCCACAAACTGATTTTCCATTGCCACCATTCAGTTTTTATTCCAGTTAATCACGTGCAGGAAATTATTGATGATGAGACATCTCACTACATGGTGACTTCTTTGGCACCTTATCACATCTGGTATTCTAATTATATAATGTGGCCACATATTCTTCTGACAAATGATGTGAGATAGTTGTTTGTATGTGTGCACAAATAAATTGTCACATAATTGAACAAAAAAATTTACAAATGTATAGCTTGATCACCCAAAAGTACATTTGTATGTGATTTACATTTGGAAGTAATTTTTCCCTGACCAAAAGGAATAGGTAACGTCACCATAGATTTACCAGAAGGTAGGGTTGCTCTCTCATTAGAGAGAGATGACTAGTGGTGGAGTAATCTGAGGGCTATCACACCTCAGATGAGCGGAGAGGTTGAGAAGGAGAGTCCTTCATAGTAACCTCAGCTGCTGCAGGAATTGAACTCATGCTGTTCTGAGGATGGTCACTAGACCCGAAACGTTAACTGTGATTTCTCTCCACAGATGTTGCCAGACCTGCTGAGGTTTTCCACCAATTTGTTTTCTTTTTAAATTGAACCCACACTGTTGGCATCACTTTGCACTGCACACCAACCCCCTGCTTGATTAATTAGTATAATGAAGCAGTATTTATCAAAATAACGGGAAAAACACACAATCGCAAAGTTTTAAATTGAAAATAAGTGGATTCAATGTCCATCCAATGGAAAATTCAAGTTATAGCTGTAATAGGGAATATGCTTCCTTAAAATCCTTGTAAATGTTGCCAGGGTTGGAGGATCTGAGCTACAGGGAGAGGCTGAATAGGCTGGGGCTGTTTTCCCTGGAGCGTCGGAAGCTGAGGGGTGACCTTATAGAGGTTTACAAAATTATGAGGGGCATGGATAGGATAAGTAGACAAAGTCTTTTCCCTGGGGTCGGGGAGTCCAGAACTAGAGGGCATAGGTTTAGGGTGAGAGGGGAAAGATATAAAAGAGACCTAAGGGGCAACTTTTTCACACAGAGGGTGGTACGTGTATGGAATGAGCTGCCAGAGGATGTGGTGGAGGCTGGTACAATTGCAACATTTAAGAGGCATTTGGATGGGTATATGAATAGGAAGAGTTTGGAGGGATATGGGCCGGGTGCTGGCAGGTGGGACTAGATTGGGTTGGGATATCTGGTCAGCATGGATGGGTTGGACCGAAGGGTCTGTTTCCATGCTGTACATCTCTATGACTCTATGTAGCAAGGAAAGATTGTGCACTTGTGATAATAAGTTTGGTGGTGGGGTGTGGTGGGGAGGGAGGTGGTTCATAGCTCCCTTCCTTTTAACACCTTTCCTGTTAGTCACAAAAAAATTGTTTTAGTTTTTTTTAGCACATTAACTACCATGCTTCAAGTAAAGTTAGTTAAGCAGATCGAAAATGAAAAGACAATTATGATAGTTATGGTATGTTATTAGAATTTGCAAGCTTGAGTTCTAAAGTAGTGGTAAATGGGTTTTTAGTTTTCACTTTTATGAAGATTACTTTTTTTTCCCCAAGAGAAGAGACATTTTTAAGCATTGAGTCAAAGACCATATCCAAGAAATCATGTAATTGAAGATAAATGCCGAAGCAAATCACTTGGTTAGATAATTGCTGAAGTGTTCAGGAATTTAAGGTTTATGACCCAAATGGGTCCAGTTCAGAGGAAAGAAGATTCAGATCAGCGAAAGAACAGTTTAGTTTTGCAATCTCTTGGCCATCAGAGCTAGAAAGAAGTCTTAAGCTGTTTTAGAAATTCAAGTACATAAAACTGGGGCAAGTCCCAATTTCTTTGTTAGAATTCAAGTTCAGTGAGTGCAACATTGTTTGAGATTATCATACAGATCAACTGTTTCCATTAATGGTAGAGTATTTTAATTTCTGGGGAGGGAATATCTATGTCGTGTAGACAATTCGATGCTTGCTGGCAATCTGTAAACTGGCCAAGTTTCACCTGGGATCAGCAGCCTGAAATGACAAATTAGGATGGAAGTACACTGGAGGAAGTTCCGACGAGCCTTATTAGATTGATTCCTGGAATAAGTGGATTATTTTAGCAGGAAAGGATGCATAGACTGGACTTGAATACATTGGGGTTTAGAAGAGTGAAGTGTAACTTGATTGAAGCAGGTAAGTTCCTGAACAGTCTTGACAAAGTGGACGTGAAAAGATGAGTGAACGCAGAATTAGGAGAGATTGTTTTGAAGGTAGGGGTGCCCTTTCTCAGACGAGATGTGGAGAATTTATTTCTCCTCGACGTTTGTATGACAGTGGAACTCTTTGCCTCAGAAGGCAGTGGAGGCAAGTAGATATTTTTAAGGGAGAGATTGATAGATTCCTATTGGTGAAGGGAAACAAAAATGCTTGGAGATGGGTGGAAATGTGAAATTCAAAACGGATCAGCTGTGATCTTATTGAATGGCGGAGCACACTGAAGGGCGAATAGGCCTAATCTGCTCCTGTTTTGTGTGTTCTCATATTCACACAATTGGCCTGTCCTTTAAGAACTGGGTTACAGTGCTACTTAATCTAACATCATTTTTCTTATAATTTAGTTTATTCAGTTTTATTATTGGAGTCAAGTAAGTGATGCTAAGAATTGCAGAACAAAGCATAATACTTTAGCACAGGAAACATACTGTAACAATTTGTAATCTGCACAGTTCTAAGCAGAATATCCAAATCTCGGCAGGTTGAGAAGAATGTGTGGCAGGAAGGGTGACAGCTGCTAGCCATGCCAAAATAAAATGCGTGTGATGTTAGACAGAGGAACTAAAAGAAGCATTATCAGATATATTGGCATGGATTTAGTGCTACCTCAGTGTTCTCACACCCAGTTTTTTCCATCTGGAGGTTGTTTTAGGTCTGAAAGGAAACAGCAAATACCTTTCCTAATCATCAAGTCAACATTATTCAAAGCAGATGATAAACACTGACAGACTTACTTGCCATGTACATGTCTCCTGGAGGATTGGTCATTCTTATGCCATTGCTTCTGACCATCAGAACATTTTTTATTTGAATACCTAAGAACTTGGAGCAGGAGAAGGCAATTCAGCCCCCCGAGCCGGATCCGCCATTTAATACTATCATGGCTGGCCTCATCTCAGCCCCAACTTCACCTCCCCAGCCGCTGCCCATAACCCTTTAACCCATTACTAATTAAAAATCTGTCTGGCTGCTATACCATAGAATACCATAGAATCCCTAACACTTGGAAACATACCACTCAGCCCAACAAGTCCATACCGACCCATATCACCCAGACCCTATCCCTATAACTCTGCATTTTTCCCATGGCTAATGAATCTAACCAACACATCCCTGAACATTATGGGCAATTTACCTTAAGCAATCCATCTAACATGCATATCTGTGGACTCTTCATTTTTTTTCAGTGCCCTGCTGTCTGCCACACTACGTGAGTGAATTCCACAAATTCATGAGCCTTTAAGAGAAGTAACTTCTCCTCATCTCTGTTTTAAATCTACTACCCCTTAACCTAAAACTATGACCTCTTGATCTAGGTTGCCTCACAAGGGGAAATATCTGCTTTACATCTGGTTTGTCAATTCTCTTTAGCATCTTATATACCTCAATTAAATATCCTCTCATGCTTCTGAACTCTATTGAGTATCAGCCGAAATCACTCAATTTTCACCTTAATAGCATTTCATTCCATGGAATAAATCAAATGTACCATTTCTGAACTACCTTCGATGCAAATATATCCTTCTTCAAGTAAAGGGATCAAAACTGTGTGCAAATTTCAAATGCAGTCTCATGAAAACCTTGTAAAGTTGCAGAAACACTTGCCAGCTTTTATATTCCATGCCTTTAGCAATAAAAGCCAAAATTCTATTCATCTTCCTTATTACCTGCTCTACCTGATTTCAAACTTCTTGTGATTCAAGTATGAGGGCTAATATCTTTGCTAGTCACGAAGTCAATATTATTCATAACAGATGATAAACACTGATGGACCTACTTGCCATGTACGCATCTCCTGTTGAAATTGCCATGCTTATGCCATGACTTCTGATCCACAGAACATTTCTTCTTGAATACACAAGAACTAGGAGCAGGGTTAGGCAATTCAGCCCCTTGAGCCTGCTCCACCATTTAATTTAATCATGGCTGATCTCATCTTGGCCTCAACTCCATTTCCCTGACACATCGCCAGAAGTGTATTTGAAGTACAGTTGGGGCCCATCGACCAAACCCTGTGGCACCTCACTAGTTACAGCTTGCCAACCAGCCTTTTGGGTTTGGTAGGCTAGCAAATCCTCTGTCCAAGCTAATATATTACCCCTAACTCTTATGTAATTTACCTTACGTATCAGCCTTTTGTGTGGCGACTTATCAACTGCCTTCTGAAGCAGGGCCACCTTTATCCACATTACTTGTCACATCCTCACAGAACTACAGTAAATTAGTCAAAAACATTTACCCTTCATAAAGCCATGCTGTCTCTTGATGGATTGCACTTTGACTTGTGAATATCCTGGCACTACTTTCTTAACAGTGGATTCCAATAATTTCCCAATGACAGGCATTAAACTAAATGACTTCCAGCCTCCCTCACTTTTTGAATAAGGGTGTAACATTAACAAAGGAAGACGTTTTGTCATAGTTGTCAGCAGACCTCAGTCAAGTTAAGGGGGAATAGCCTTCAGTCAGGGGATCCGAGTGCAGTAGGTGAAGTGCAGCCTATTCATACTACTGCCACCATGTCACACTACTGTTCTCGCCATTGCTGCCATGTCACACTGCTGTTCACACTGCTGCCACCATGTTACACTACTGTTCACACTCCTGTTCGTACCACTGCCACCATGTCACACTGCTGTACACACACACCACTGCCACCATGTCACACTGCTGTAGACACTCATGTTCACACCACTACCACCATGTCACACTGCTGTTCACACATATGTCTCCAAGTCACACTGCTGTACACACTCCTGTTCACACCGCTGTCAACATGTCACACTGCTATTCACGCTGCTGTCACCATGTCACACTGCTGTTCATGCCGCTGCTGCTATGTCACACTGATGTTCACACCGATGCCACCATGTCACAGTACAGTTCACACATCTGTTCACACCGCTGCCACCATATCACACTGCTGTACACACTCCTGTTCACAGGACTGTCACCATTACACAATGCTGTTCACACCACTGCCACCATGTCACACTGCTGTTCACACTCCTGTTAACACCACTGCCACCATGTCGCACTACTGTTCACACTCCTGTTCACACCGCTGTCACCATGTCACACTGCTGCTCACACCACTGCCACCATGTCACACTGCTGTTCATGCTGCTGCTGCCATGTTTCACTGATATTCACACTGCTGCCACCACGTCACAGTACTGTTCACACTTCTGTTCACACAGATGCCACCATGTCACGCTCCTGTACACACAGCTGCCACCATGTCACACTGCTGTTCACACCACTGCCACCATGTCACACTGCTGTCACCATGTCACACTGCTGTTCACACCTCTGCCACCATGTCACACTACTGTTCACACTGCTGTTCACACTCCTGTTCACACCACTGCCACCATATCATACTGCTGTTCACACCGCTGTCTCCAAGTCACGCTGCTGTACACACTCCTGTTCACACCACTGCCACCATGTCAACTGCTGTTCACGCCGCTGCTGCCATGTCTCACTGATGTTCACACTGCTGCCACCATGTCACAGTACTGTTCACACTTCTGTTCACACCGCTGCCACTGTGTCACACTGCTGTACACACTTCTGTTCACACCACTGTCACCATGTAACACTGCTGTTCACACCACTGTCACCATGTAACACTGCTGTTCACACCACTGCCATCATGTCACAATGCTGTTCACACCCCTCCCACATGTCACATTGCTGTTCACACTGCTGTTCACACTCCTGTTCACACCACTGTCACCATGTCACACTGCTGTTCACACTCCTGTTCACACCACTGCCACTATGTCACGCTGCTGTTCACACCACTGCCACCATGTCACACTGCTGTTCACACTCCTGTTCACACGACTGCCACCATATCGCACTACTGTTCGCACTGCTGCCACCATGTCACAATCCTGTTCACACCACAGCCACCATGTCACACTGCTGTTCACACTGCTGCCACCATGTCACACTGCTGTTCACACCGCTGCCATCATGCCACACTACTGTTCACACTCCAGTTCACACCGCTGTCACCATGTCACACTGCTGCTCACACCACTGCCACCATGTCACACTGCTGTTCACACTCCTGTTCACACGACTGCCACCATATCACACTCCTGTTCACGCCACTGCCACCATATTACACTGCTGTTCACACTACTGTTCACACTGCTGTTCACACCACTGCCAGCATGTCACACTACTGCTCACACTACTGTTCACACCATTGCCAGCATGTCACACTACTGCTCATACCCCTGCCACTATGTCACACTGCTGTTCACAATGTTGTTCACACCACTGCCACCATGTCACACTGCTGGTTACACCGCTTCCACCATATCACACTGCTGTTCCCACTCCTGTTCTCACCACTGCTACCATGTCACACTGCTGTTCACACCACTGCTACCATGTCACACTGCTGTTCACACCGCTGCCACCATGTCACACTGCTGTTCATACAACTGCCACCATGTCACACTGCTGTATACACTCCTGTTCACACTGCTGTTCACACCACTGCCACCATGTCACACTGCTGTTCACACTGCTATTCACACCACTGCCACCATGTCACACTGCTGTTCACACCGCCGCCACCATCACACTGCTGTACACACTCCTGTTCACACCAATACCACCATGTCACTCTGCTATTCACACCACTGCTACCATGTCACACTGCTGTTCACACCGCTGCCACCATCACACTGCTGTACACACTCCTGTTCACACCAATACCACCATGTCACTCTGCTATTCACACCACTGCTACCATGTCACACTGCTGTTCATACAACTGCCACCATGTCACACTGCTGTATACACTCCTGTTCACACTGCTGTTCACACCACTGCCACCATGTCACACTGCTGTTCACACTGCTATTCACACCACTGCCACCATGTCACACTGCTGTTCACACCGCTGCCACCATCACACTGCTGTACACACTCCTGTTCACACCAATACCACCATGTCACTCTGCTGTACGCACTCATGTTCTCACCACTGCCACCATGTCACACTGCTATTCACACCACTGCCACCATGTCACACTGCTATTCACACCACTGCCACCATGTCACACTGCTGTTCACACCACTGCCACCATGTCACACTGCTGTTCACACTGCTGCCACCATCACACTGCTGTACACACTCCTGTTCACACCGCTGCCACCATGTCACACTGCAGTTCACACCGCAGCCACTATGTCACACTGCTGTTCACACTGCTGCCACCATCACACTGCTGTACACACTCCTGTTCACACCACTGCCACCATGTCACACTGCTAATCACACCACTGCCACCATGTCACACTGCTGTTCACACTGCTGCCACCATCACACTGCTGTACACACTCCTGTTCACACCACTGCCACCATATCACACAGCTGTTCACACTGCTGCCACCATGTCACACTCCTGTTCACACCGCTGCCAACATGTCACAATGCTTTTCCCACTCACGTTCACACCACTTTCACCATGTCACACAACTGTTCACACCGCTGTCACCATGTCACACTGCTGCTCACACCACTGCCACCATGTCACATTGCTGTTCACGCCAATGCTGCCATGTCACACTGCTGTTCACACAGCTGCCAGCATGTCACACTACTGTTCACACTCCTGTTTGCAGCACTGCCACCATGTCACACTGCTGCTCACACCACTGCCACCATGTCACATTGCTGTTCACGCCAATGCTGCCATGTCACACTGCTGTTCACACAGCTGCCAGCATGTCACACTACTGTTCACACTCCTGTTTGCAGCACTGCCACCATGTCACACTGCTGTTCACACTCCTGTTCACACTGCTGTTCACACCACTGCCACCATGTCACACTGCTGTTCACACCATTGCCACCATGTCACACTGCTGTTCACACCACTGCCACTATGTCACACTGCTGTTAACCATCCTGTTCACACCACTGCCACCATGTCACACTGCTGTTCACACCGCTGCCACCATGTCACACTACTGTTCACACTGCTGTTCACACTCCTGTTCACACCGCTGCCACCATGTCACACTGCAGTTCACACCGCTGCCACCATGTCACACTGCAGTTCACACTGCTGCCACCATCACACTGCTGTACACACTGCTGTTCACACTACTGCCACCATGTCATACTGCTGTTCACACCGCTGCCACTATGTCACTCTGCTGCCACTATGTCACACTGCTGTACACACTCTGGTTCACACTACTATCACCATGTCACACTGCTGTTCACACTCTGGTTCACACCGCTGCCACCATGTCACATTGCTGCCACTATGTCACACTGCTGTACACACTCTGGTTCACACTACTATCACCATGTCACACTGCTGTTCACACTCTGGTTCACACCGCTGCCACCATGTCACACTGCTGTTCACACCGCTGCCACCATGTCACACTGCTATTCACACCACTGTCACCATGTCACACTGCTGTTCACACCGCTGCCACAAAGTCACACTCCTGTTCACACTCCTGTTCACACCGCTGTTACCATGTCACATTGCTGTTCACACCATTGCCACCATGTCGCACTGCTGTTCGCACCGCTGCCACTGTGTCACACTGCTGTTAACACTCCTGTTCACACCACTGTCACCATGTCACACTGTTGTTCACACTCCTGTTCACACCACTGCCACCATGTCACACTGCTGTTCACACCATTGCCACCATGGCACACTGCTTTTCACACCGCTGTCACCATGTCACACTACTGTTCACACTGCTGTTCACACCTCTGCTACCATGTCACACTGCTGTTCACACCGCTGCCAACATGTCACACTGCTGTTCACACTGCTGTTCACGCCACTACCACCATGTCACACTACTGTTCACACTGCAGATCCCACCATTGCCGCCATGTCACACTGCTGTTCACACCGCTGTGTCTAAGTCACACTGCTGTACACACTCCTACTCACACCATTGCCCCCAAGTGACACTGCTGTTCACACTCCTGAACACACCGCTGCCACCATGTCACACTGCTGTTCACACTCCTGTTCACACCACTGCCACCATGTCACACTGCTGTTCACACCACTGCCATCATGTCACACTCCTGTTCACACCACTGCCACCATGTCACACTACTGTTCACGCTATTGCTGCCATGTCACACTGCTGTTCACACTGCTGTTCACACCACTGCCACCATGTCACATTGCTGTTAACACTCCTGTTCACATCCCAGCCACCATGTCACACTGCTGTTCACACTGCTGCCACCATGTCACACTGCTGTTAACACTCCTGTTCACACCCCTGCCACCATAGAACATAGAACATAGAACAATACAGCACAGAACAGGCCCTTCGGCCCACGATGTTGTGCCGAACTTCTATCCTAGATTAAGCACCCATCCATGTACCTATCCAAATGCCGCTTAAAGGTCGCCAATGAATCTGACTCTACCACTCCCACGGGCAGCGCATTCCATGCCCCCACCACTCTCTGGGTGAAGAACCCACCCCTGACATCTCCCCTATACCTTCCACCCTTCACCTTAAATTTATGTCCCCTTGTAACACTCTGTTGTACCCGGGGAAAAAGTTTCTGACTGTCTACTCTATCTATTCCTCTGATCATCTTATAAACCTCTATCAAGTCACCCCTCATCCTTCGCCGTTCCAACGAGAAAAGGCCGAGAACTCTCAACCTATCCTCGTATGACCTACTCTCCATTCCAGGCAACATCCTGGTAAATCTTCTCTGCACCCTCTCCAAAGCTTCCACATCTTTCCTAAAGTGAGGCGACCAGAACTGCACACAGTACTCCAAATGTGGCCTAACCAAAGTCCTGTACAGCTGCAACATCACCTCACGACTCTTGAATTCAATCCCTCTGCTAATGAACGATAATACTCCATAGGCCTTCTTACAAACTCTATCCACCTGAGTGGCAACCTTCAAAGATCTATGTACATAGACCCCAAGATCCCTCTGTTCCTCCACCTGACCAAGAACCCTACCATCAACCCTGTATTCCGCATTCTTATTTGTTCTTCCAAAATGGACAACTTCACACTTGGCAGGGTTGAACTCCATCTGCCACTCCTCAGCCCAGCTCTGCATCATATCTAAGTCCCTCTGCAGCCGACAACAGCCCTCCTCACTGTCCACAACTCCACCTATCTTTGTTACACTACTGTTCACACTCCTGTTCACATCACTGCCATCATGTCACACTGCTGTTCACACCACTGCCACCATGTCACACTGCTGTTAACACTCCTGTTCACACCCCTGCCACATGTCACACTGCTGTTCACACCATTGCCACCATGTCACACTGCTGTTCACACCACTACCACCATGTCATACTGCTGTTAACACTCCTGTTCACACCCCTGCCACATGTCACACTGCTGTTCACACTCTTGTTCACACCACTGCCACCATGTCATACTGCTGTTAACACTCCTGTTCACACCCCTGCCACATGTCACACTGCTGTTCACACTCTTGTTCACACCACTGCCACCATGTCACACTGCTGGTCACACCGCTGCTACCATGTCACACTGCTGTTCACAAGACTGCCACAATGTCACACTGATGTTCACACTACTGCCACCATGTCATCCTACTGTTCACACTGCTGCCACCATGTCACACTGCTGTTCACACTACTATTCATGCCACTGTCACCATGTCACACTACTGTTCACACTGCTGTTCACACCATTGCCAACGTGGCATACTGCTGTTCACACCACAGCCATAATGTCACGCTCCTGTTCACACTGCTGTTCACACCACTGCCACCATGTCACACTGCTGTTCACACTCTGTTCACACCACTGCCACCATGTCACACTGCTGTTCACACTCCTGTTCACATCACTGCCACTATGTCACAGTACTGTTAACACCACTGCCACCATGTCACACTGCTGTGCACACCGCTCCCACCATGTCACGCTGCTGTTCACACCGCTGCCTCCATTTCACACTCTTGTTCACACCGCTGCCATGATGTCACACTGCTGTTCACACCGCTGCCTCCATTTCACACTCCTGTTCACACCGCTGCCTCCATTTCACACTCCTGTTCACACCGCTGCCATGATGTCACACTGCTGTTCACACCGCTGCCTCCATGTCACACTGTTGTACACACCACTGCCTCATGTCACACTACTGTTCACACCACTGCCACATTGTCACACTCCTGTTCACACCGCTGCCACATGTCACACTCCTGTTCACCCTCCTGTTCACACCGCTGCCACTACCTTACACTGCTATTACACTGAACTCACATGGAATTTGTTCACTCAACAACTCTCACCCAGTTCACCTTCCCAACAGCTGAAAACTACTAAAATTAGTACAGTCTTCTGCCAGGTGTGGAAGTGATTGTTGAAGATCCCGACATCCAAACTGAAGCCGTGTTTGTGGTTTATCATTAGTCTTGGTTTCTATATTATTGAAACCTGAAACATCTCTCACCTCCTGTTCACTCACTGGGGACACCTCACCGCCTCTTCTGCTCATGTCAAACAACTAGCTGCTCTTCCATCCATTTCCATCATACTAACCCTTCCTTTGTTGTTTTGCAAGAAAAATTAGCCCGTCTCCTCGACTGATTTCTCTTCAGCACTCTGACTGACCTGGCCTGTGATGATTGAATGAATGACCATGGCCCAATCCCGAGAAAAGCTACAGGTTCCAGACTCTGGTGTCTGACTGAGTGGGATTAATTCCTGGACTGGATCAAATGAGCCCCTTGATTGACTGTGATGGTACCTCCATGACTGAATGTCGTTCCCCTTGGCCCCACGAAGGACTAGTTTCCTTTGACTTTCACAGATGGGCATTAGGTTGAAATACATGCCATGTGTTTGCTGCATAAGCTACTGGCACACGCTGTAGCTGTGGCATTGACGTGGCTCACTGCCTTACCAGGGCACGTCCATCCACTTCATTGTTCGATGCCTAAACCATGACACACTGCCCACCTCTCACTTAGTGCTATAAGGATATGCAAGCCATAGAATCTGGTAGCCCTGAAGTAAGCGCAAAGTGAGTGAGTGCCAAGCAATGCAGCTCATAGCCATTTTCGTGTCAATATGCTATTGTTAACTTTTTGCTGTTTTGCTGAAGATTAAGGAAAATTCCACCCATTGAGTTTATTCAATGTACAATTGAATGCTGTGATGTGCATATTATCTTGTTACTAAAATTGAACATAAGTGATACAAATGGTCTTTTACCATCCTACACATTTTTTGCATTTCTCTTTGTATTCATGTGGGAAGGAGAAGTGAGTTCTAGCCTGCAGTGTGCTGATAGGGAATGAATTATGACAAGAGATTTTCTAACAGTCTCATTATAGTCAGTTTTCTCATAAACTGGTCACAGGCTCCTTTTTAAAAAAAATGAAATAAAATTCTGACATAAATTGGGTCAGACTACTTTGGGAAGTATACAATGTGTTTCTAATGTTATACTTTAACCAGGTTGTGCCAGAAATGACAAACACTGTGGTTTGCAAAGGATATTATAGATGTATAAATAATACTCCGCTGTAGGCTTTGTTTTTGCAGTTAGATAGCGTGCCACTTCAGCAAGGCATCTCATTCGTGCTATTCATTTCTGCATGTGACCACAAATATGACAGCAAGATTAAATGGAACATTTCTGAATTCGTGGTGACTTTAAAATTAACTGGAAGACTTCATGGTTCAAGTTTTAATTTTTGGGGGTGAATAATAAATCTTTCTATTGAATCATTTTCTACTCAACAGAGAAAGCAAACTTTACAAGAAATGTATGCACCTTAATAATTTTTTAGAATACTTTTAGATGAAGTATTTCTTTACAATTGTGTACGAAATATTAGGATAAAACGGCTGTCATCCTGATATTGTGAAATTTATTCTGAAAGGTATTCAGAGTTGTGAAGAGTGAGGCACATTAATTTAACTCTTACATGTCTATAATAGTGTTTCTGCACAATGTCCAATAAATGTTAGGAGAATGAAAATGTGTGTTCTTACGCCAGAGAAAGTATTGTATTTCATACATTCAACTCATAAAGAGAATGAGTTAATTTATAGAAATGCTGGTACATTTAGTCTGTCACTGATTGCAATCCTCATACAACCTAATGGAAAAAATATGGCTTTGATATTGAACAACTTAGACCTGTCATTGTGCCTGATAATTAGATAGTGCTGGAAAATAGGGAGTTTATGCTTTAGTTATACAGGGTTGTTGGTGAGATCACTCTTTAGTATTGTACATAGTATTGGTCTCATTATTCAAGGAAGGTTATGAATGTATTATAAGCAGTTCAGTGAAGGTTTGCTGCACTACTAACTGGAATGGGCAGATTATCTTATGAGGAAGGGTTGAACAGACTAGGCATGGACACATACAGTTTAGAAGAATAAGAGGTGACTGTATGAAATGTATAAAATCGTGAGGGGTCTTCATAGAATGAGTGTAGAAAAAGACTGTTGCCTCTTGTGGGAAAATATAGAACTAGGTGTTGATGTTTAAAAATAAAGGATTACCCATTCAAGACAGTAGAAATATTTTCTCACAGTGGGTTATGGGACTCTGTTTCCTTGGCGCACTCTGTTTCCATTGCCTTATGAAGAAGAGTCTTCAGGCAGGGTAGAAAGATGTTTGATAAGCAAAGGGGGAAATGATTATCAGGGTTGGCTGGAATGTGGAGTAATTAGATCAACCATGATCTTATTGAATGGAGGAGCACCCTTGAGAGGTCAAGTAACATATTCTTGCTGCTAATTCATGTTTGTGTAGGGAATGTTATTGCCTAATATCTGTGAAATGCTGCTGTTTTATTTATTGAAAATTAGTAAATGACTATCCTTGGACACCTTGGAGTCAATCCAGATGGTGCCTCTAATTGAAATCACTTTACTTTTCCTGTTCTGCCTATTATTTCGTTTGTTCTCTCTTGGTCTTCTTCATAAGTTTGGAATGAATGGTCCATGTACTTTTAGAAGTAGCCGCATCATGGAATTGTTTGTGAATTTTCACCAAAAGAAGCTCCATTGCCAAATCACTCAGTAAAGGTACTCAGCCTAGCAAAGATGGGAAATGGTTTTCCACAAAGATCAATGCATTGTTGTCCATCAGATAGATAAATGATTTGGATTTGGGAATTAGAAGTCTAGTTACAAAACTTGCAAACAGCATCAAATTTAAGTGTGTAGAAGGACTTGCAGAATGAGTAATTAGCAAATGAACTTCATTCTAAATAACCAATAGTTGCTGCATTTTGGTCAGGAGAGTACTTTCTTGCAAAGTAAGTAACAAATTGTGGTAAAAGAACAAGAATCTTGGGTGGAGGGCGTGGTACAAATACACAAATCATGAAAGATTTCACTGTCATTGAAAAGGCAATATAAAGCAAACAAAACTAGGGGTTCATTTCTCGAGGGAAAGAATAGAAAAGCAACCATGTTGCATTAAGTGTGCATAGAAACATGTTTGGAGTAACATAAATAGGCTTGCTATCCATGATAAGGAGACACTGGAGAAGGTACAACAACATGTGGGCGGCACGGTGGCACAGTGGTTAGCACTGCTGCCTCACAGCACCTGAGACCCGGGTTCAATACCCGCCTCAGGCAGCTGACTGTGTGGAGTTTGCACGTTCTCCCCGTGTCTGCGTGGGTTTCCTCTGGGTGCTCCGGTTTCCTTCCACAGTCCAAAGATGTGCAGGTCAGGTGAATTGGCCATGCTAAATTGCCCGTAGTGTTAGGTAAGGGGTAAATGTAGGGGTACGGGTGGGTTGCGCTTCGGCGGGTCGGTGTGGACTTGTTGGGCCGAAGGGCCTGTTTCCACACTGTAATGTAATCTAATCTAATCTAAACAGATTTAATAACATGATACCTGAACCATAAGGTTATATCTCTCAGGAATGATTGAACATCCTGGGATTCCAGAGGGATGACCTGATAGAAACCTTTCAGATTATGAAAGGGTTTGATTACCTCGATGCAGAGAAGCTGTTTCTACTTTTGGGAGTAGACTGACATGGGGCGATAAATATAAGATAGTCATGAATTGTAAGGGATTCAGGAGAAGCCTCCTTACCAGAGAATCAATAAATGTGTAACCTGTTTGCAGAAATGCGTAAGTTAGTTTCATTTGAAGACAATCTAGGCAAACACATGAAGAATAAAGGATTAGAAGGAATTTGATGAAGAAGTGTGGGAGGAAGCTCATGTGGAATTATCCATTGGGCTGAATGCACTGTTTCTGTGCTATTAATCCTTTTTAAAATGATGTGCAGTTCAGTAATAAGAGAGGAAAATTACATATTGATTATTAAGCCAAAGTTTTCAATTTGAAAGATGTCAATCTTTGGCGAGCTTTGAGAAGATTTGTAGCTCAGATTGAGGTTCTGGATGTAGGTTTGCTCACTGAGCGGGAGGTTCATTTTCAGATATTTCGTCACCGTACTAATTAACATCTTCAGTGAGCCTCTGGATGAAGCACTGCTGATGTTTCCTACTTTCTATTTAGATGTATGGGTTTCCTTGTGTTGGTGACATCATTTCCTGTTCTTTTTCTCAGGGGGTGGTAAATGGGATCGAAGTCAATGTGTCTGTTGATCGAGTTTGGTTGGAATGCCAATCATCTTTTTCAATTCTCTTGCTTGTCTCTGTTTGGTTTGCCCTAGGATGGATGTGTGGTCCCAGTTGAAGTGGTGTCCTTCTTTATCTGTATGTAAGGATACTAGTGAGAGTGGGTCATGTCGTTTTGTGGCTAGTTGATGTTCATGTATCCTGGTTGCTAGTTTTCTGCCTATTTGTCCAATGTTACTGTTTGTTACAGTTCTTGCATGGTATTTTGTAAATGACATTAGTTTTGCTTGTTGTCTGTATAGGGTCTTTCAAGTTCATTAGCTGCTGTTTTAGTGTGTTGGTGGGTTTGTGGGCTACCATGAGGGCAAGAGTTTGAGTCGTCTGGCAGTCATTTCCAAGACATCTTCAATATAGGAGAGAGTAGCTAAGGTTTCTAGCTGGGTTTTGTCTGCCTGTTTGGGCTTGTTGCTGAGAAATTGGTGAACTGTGATCATTGGGTATGCATTCTTTTTGAATACACGGTATAGGTGATTTTCCTCTGCTCTGCATTGTTCCTCTGTGCTGCAGAGTGTGTTGGCTTGTTGAAATAATATTCCAATGCAGCTTCATTTGTGGATGTTGGGATGATTGCTTCTGTAGTTCAATATTTGGTCTGTATGTGTTGTTTTCCTGTAGACGCTGGTTTGGAGTTCCCCATTGGCTATTCGCTCTACTGCGACATTTAGAAATAGGAGTTTGTTGTTGTTTTCCTCCTCTTTAGTAAATTTTATGTCAGTAAGGATATTATTGATGGTCTTGAAGGTTTCCTCTCATTTGTTTCGTTTAGTGATGACAAAGGTGTCATCCACGTTGTGGACCCAAAGTTTGGGTTGGATGGTTGGCCTCATGGTAGCCCACAAACCCATCAACGCACTAAAACAGCAGCTAATAAACTTGAAAGACCCTATATAGACAACATGCAAAACTAATGTCATTTAAAAAATACCGTGCAAGAACTGTAACAAACAGTACATTGGACAAACAGGCAGAAAAGTAGCCACCAGGATACATGAACATCAACTAGCCACAAAAAGACATGAGGGGAAAGTGAGGACTGCAGATGCTGGAGATCAGAGCTGAAAATATGTTGCTGGAAAAGCGCAGCAGGTCAGGCAGCATCCAAGGAGCAGGAGAATCGACGTTTCGGGCATGAGCCCTTCTTCAGGAAGAAAAAGACATGACCATCTCTCACTAGTATCCTTATGTACGGATGAGAAAGTACGCCACTTCGACTGGGACAACACAACCATTCTAGAACAAGTCAAACAGAGACACACACAAGAATTCCTAGAAGCATGGCATGTTTCAACTGGAACTCTATCAACAAACACATTGACTTGGATCCCATTTACCACCCCCGAGAAAAAGAACAGGAAATGACATCACCATAGGAAATGATGCCACCACAGGAAATGACATCACCAACCCAAACATATAAATAGAAAGCAGGCTACACCACCAGTGCTTCATCCGGAGGCTCACTGATGATGTCACCTAGTATGGTGATGTAACATCTGAAAATGAACCTTCCAGCTCAGCGAGCAAACCGACATTCAGATGTGAATCTTTGCTCAAAGCAACTCAAGATGCAGATTCTGGTTCATCAAACCCATTTGTTCAAGTTTACCTACAGTCACCTGAAGCATTGGAGCTGCTATCCAAATGTTGACCTCTACTACTGAGAGCACAACAATGAGATATTGAATATACAATTAGTGAAATTATACTAATTTCACTAATTGTATATTCAATATCTCATTGTTCTGGCAAGACAATAACTAATATCGAGTTCTGGCTACCACACCTGAAGAAGGATTTGAAGGCCTGTGAGTGAACACAGAGGAAATTTTCTTGAATGGTTCTCAGGAATGTTAGGTTGGGAAAGATGAGATTGGGCTGATCAGGTTGTTCACCAGCAAGCTGCATAGATTCAATGGGCAAAGAGTCTTGCACTGTGCTGTCATGATATATTGATGACCTGCCATTGATAATGACATCATTGATTTTGTAACAATTCATGCTTTTGCTGGTGAGCTGCAATGAACATTTCTTGTTCTGACCACATGCTGAATTGTGACTCTCATACACTTTCAAAGAGGTTCATGGCACCTCAGCAAGTTGGTTTTGTAAGCCAGTGTCTAAAATCTGAATAATAACACTTACATCATCATTTACCAACTATAATTCACTGTCAGTCGTAGCCCTGATTTCAACCAATTTTTCAGGGGTTGATCATTTCTGACATTGAGCAGAAGGCGAGATCATTGTCACATCTGATACTTGACACAGAACGTTATGTTATTACATCAGCTAGGTAATCACTTGAAGACATTAGGTTTCTTGGGCAGTTAGAATAAATTTCTAGACATGAACTGTTGACTCCACAATGTTCCGTAGTGTATTTGAGCATAGCAAGGCTTGACAAAGCTTTTTGAAAGAAACAATCATGAATTTGTTATGGTGATATTGATTAATGAAGGACTTTAGATCTGCAGAGGTTTCTGATGGGACTGAACATCGGAATTCTTGCAGTAAACTGGCTTGTCCTCCAGCTAGAATCCTTCTCTGACTAGAGTCATAGAATCACAGAGAAGAAGCAGACCATTCATCCCACTGAGTCCACATCGACGTTCTCAAGAGCATCCCACCCACCCTATCCCTGAAACCCTGCATTTCCGATGGCTAATCCACCTAGCCTATGCACCACTGAACACTATGGGCAATTTAGAATGGCCGATCCACCTATACTGCACATCTTTGGACTGTGGGAAAAGGCTGGAGCACCTGAAGGGTACCCATGCAGGCACAGGAAGAAGGTGTAAACTTCACATTGACAGTCACCCAAAGGTGGAATCGAACGCGGGTCTCTGGCATTGTGAGGCTGCAGTGCTAACCATTGAGCCACTGTGCTGCTCATAGCTATTTTAAAGTCTGCAAGAAGGCATGAGGTTTTAATCCATTGTGGACCATATAATCTTGAACTTCTGTATTCTGAATGTAAAGCTCCAGATGTAAAATGTGATTGTCAATTAAACTGAATTATTTTGAAGACCTGGCATTCAATGACTCATGCCTTTAAAGATATTCAAATCCAAATGATTAACGCTCCATGCATTAGTGGTCATGTTGATGTTCTATTTAGGAATGATTTAACCTTTTCATTAGCACATTAGCCGTTTTTCCAGGAACTCTCATGGTACTAATTATAGATAAGAATCATTTATGTAAACTTTCCTGTCAAATCCAGTCAAAAGGCCATCTGTATTTAACATTATTATAATATCAAATTTTAACTCCTAGTCTGAGAAGCTCATTCATATAACCAATATGTAAAACATTTCTGTGTTTAATTTTGAAGATACATGTCAGATGGTACTTTACTTTGGAGTTAAATAACCTTCACCTTTCATAGCTAACTACAAGGATGTCTAACTTTACACTTGGATGTTTAATTCGGACAGCATATTCACTGAGGCAAGGTTCCTTGCATTAAAATTATCTTTTGGTATGTAATCACTGTTCCTCCAGCTAGTTTATGATGTTAAAATATTTATTTCAGGTTCATTTGGCAGTGCTTAGTTTTAGGGACTACATAACGTGCATTGCTCTGAATTTTAACATCAGTTTGAGAATCTCACAGAATATGCATGTTTTGAGATATTTAATACAAACCCATTTTCAGTATAAATATATTTGATCTCCTGTTCAAACAATCTGATTGGCAGGTTTGCTCACTTTAAATTCCTTTACCTTATCTCCATTTAAATACTTGTTAACCAACTAAGAAATAGAAGTATGCCTGTGTGAAAGTATCATGCCCAGAAAAGGATCTGTATGTGGTGTTGTGAATTTCTACCTGCCCATTTATTTTTGTCCCAGATATTTAATTATTTAGAAATATAGCGCAACATGACACAAGTTGACTGGATTTTTAAAAATGTACTTTGATGATGTGTCACATCTCATTTGGAAAATCTTTTTCTTGGTTTTGTTGCTGAACGTGCTTGCTGCTGGGATAGGTCCAGTATGATCCAGTAATAGCTATAAGGTCATATTAAATATCTTGAAAGTTTTGTTCAGTTGGCCTGTGTTTAACATTATTTCCCAGCATGTGCAGAGACAAAAGGCTTGATTTTCAAAAGGGCAGGGAGAACAGCACTGAGTGAACGAGCCCTGCAAATTTTCACTGCTGGCTAGCTGGCTGGCATGCTGAAGTTCCAGCAATTTTTCAGGCTGTTTACTGTGGTGGCATCTATCTGGCAACAAGTGGCAGAAAGCCAATTCAAGAATCTAAAGGGCCTATTGAAGCCCACTCGAACTTTCCACTTGGCATTCAGGCATTCACTGAGGAGTCACCTTCATGATAGCGACTTGGCAGGTATGGGCTCCTGTGATGTTTTTAGTATTTCCATCTTATTCACCTACCTATGTTGGCAACTCCCACCTCCGGCAATGGAGTTGCTGATCTCTCAGTGCTGGACGGCCTCCTAATGACTCTCCAGCCTCAAGAGCAATGCATTCATTCAAAATTGGATTGGGCTCCTGGAGTTGGCTACTTGATAAAGACATTTCCAAGGTACCCCCATGAGCAGTTTTGGAGTGCTGACCTGAAATTCAACTCTGGAGCAACAGAAAATCCAGCACCTTGTTTACACCATTTGGCTAGATGTAAGTATAAGTTTTCTAACATACCGTTCACGTTCTTGTTCAAGGAGGTTGGTAAATTCATCACTCTTTTCCATGTAGTCCACATGCTTCTTTTTCTCATCCTCCAGTTCCTCGACTGTCTGCCTGTGGGATCTTTCTACCAGTAGAAGTTGCTCTAACATTCGTCTGTGAGTCTCTTTCTGTTTTTCAACCAACTTGTCGAGCTGTGTATGGAGCAAGAGTACATTCCATTATGTATCTTAGAGCTGGGGATTATTACTTTGTATATATAAAAACCCTGAGGCACATTTGTTTTTACTCTTTATGCAGTTCTTCAATAACTTGGACATAATGCAATGGAAAATAATAAAGACAGCTGGGTCACCAGTAGTTCGAGGATTTCGTCTGTGTCTTGTTCACAGTGGCACCTATGACTGCCAATTGGAAGACCAATAACTTCAGGGAAAAAAGTCTCACATCCCTAGTTCAGTCGAGAACCTGTGTAGCACTAACTAGCCTACATAGTGAACACTGAAACACATCAGATTCTGAGATGGCTAGTCTGAGCAAATACTCAAAGAATGTTTGCCTTCGTGGGGAAATCTAGCTGGAGTAGGGCACAGTTTTAAAGTAAGGGGTCTTTCATTTCTAACATAGATTGGGAGGAATTTCTTCTCTCAGAAGATCATTTGGAATTCCCTATCCCTGGGAACAATGGAAGCTGGGTCATTGAACCCTTTCAAGGCTCAGCAAGGCAGAACTTTTAGCTGCAATGGAGTCAAGGTTTATAGGAGCAGGCTGGAAAGTGGAGTTTAAGCCACAGTCAGCTCAGCTACGATCTTCATAAATGGTGGAGCAATCTCAAGAACCAAATAACCTTCCCAATTGCTTATGTTCTTATGATGAAGTGGGAGCCTACTGGAATTAGAAGACCTAGCTATTCGTCCTTTGAAAATTAGGATTATATAGAGGCTGAAGTTAATTAACAATGGGTTCTTGGTAATGGTAGGCAGGGGGCAGATTTTCTAGTGGCTCGTGTCAAGTGGCAAATTAAATATTTTATTTTGTCATCTGAGTGTCTTTTGGCTCAATGGAGATTTATTTGGCTAAGTGTGAGTTGCATCAAGGCTTATGCAGACATTCTTGCTGTGAGGCCTCATGAAATTTCTTGCTGAAGTTTATCAAACCTGCTTCATTAACTAACCTAACCTGCCTCTATGTTATCCCTCATTTCAAATTCTATTCCTGTCGTACCATGCTTTATTCCCAGGGCCATTCACCACTCCCAAGATATCCTGGAATTGACTGCAATCCGTTTTGCTCATGCCATCCTTAAAAGCAGATTGTGCAGCCCATTGTCTGTCTGGAGCTGCCCTGCATAGAGCCTGACACTAGCGCTGGATCTGGTAAATGAGGGATTTGGTGCCTTGCATTGTGGGTAGGGAACTGGAGGCTCTGGTGGACAGGGTGGTGCAGATATAAGACACCTTTTGCCCCAACAGCAGCTAAGGAGGCCACCAGATCATGCTAGCCTGGCCTGAGTTTGCCACCTGAGTTATTGCAGTCTCAGTCATCTGGAGCAATGCCCAGCTCTGTAGCTGGTCAATGTCTTTCTCCATTCTACCAATGTAATTTACTTCATCTTCTCTCAGCTACCCCACACTCAGTTTCTGTCTGCTATTGTATCCACTGCCCATCAGAGCTCATGATCTCTCACTTTCACTAATGCCTGCAGCATGTTCCCTCACATACTGACAACCATGAAAACCCCCACCAGCGTGAACCTGTGTGCTAGGAGAAGGTGAGGACCGCACATGTTGGCGATCAGAGTTGAAAAGTGTGGCATTGGAAAAGCACACCAGGTCAGGCAGCATCCGAGGAGCAGGAGAATCAACGTTTCGGGCATCAGCCCTTCATCAGCTCTTGGTCTGTCTGCTGCCTTCTCAGTCAGTCAGGGCACCTGCACCACAGTAACAACAGTGCCATCCCCTTTCATCTCCTTTAACACCTGCCACTCTCTTATTCCAGGAGGAAAATAGCCCAAAACAGGATAGAAGGATTTATCTTGGGTGGTGAGCTGCATGAAGTTCAACACCTCACCCCTTAGGAGGAGACGATCCTGTTTCTGACCACCCTGAGTTGCTGACAGACTGTGTCCGAGACTCTGGACTCTTATCAGAGTCTGCCCTTGACTTATAGTGCTGGGAATGCCTGCACAAAGGGAAAAGTTTCGCAGAGAAAACAGTTGATGAACAATGACAGATTTCTTTTTGAAAAGTTCATGTTTCAAAGCAAAGGTGTATCCCCGTGTGGAAGGAGGATTCTCGGAAGGGATGATTAACTAGAGAAGTTAATAACAATACCAAAAATAAAAGAAAAAGAACTGGTGTGACACCGATTAATGGAGAGTTAAAGGATTAGAAAAGTTTTAAAAGTTAACAAAAGATCTACAAAAAAAGGTGGAAATAAACTATGAAGGAAAAATAACGCAAAAATGGACAATAAAATCTCCTTTAAATAAATGAAAAGGAATAGAGAGGCAACAGTGAAAATAGGCCCCAGCAAGAATGAGGCTGGGAACTAGAAATGGGAAACTGGGCAATGACTGTTAATTAAATCTTTTGTATCAGTCTTCAAGGTAGTGGACAATATAAGCATTTCACAATACATTAATAATCAAGGGACTAGAAGGGAGAGGGAGGAAATAAATGCATTAACTATCACATGAAAATGTATTAGAGAAAGCAACTGGACCAGAGAGCATAATCTCAAAATAAGGCATCCCACATTTAAGACAGATCAGGAAGAATTTCATCTCTCAGAGGGTAGTAAATCTGAGTATTTGTTTACCACAGAAGTCTGCATGACATGTTGAGGTTGAGTTGTTATGTATATTCAAGGCTGAGACAGAGTTTTAATTAGAAAGGCAATCAAGGGTTTTCGGGAAAAGACAGGAAAGTGGTGTTGAGGGTTATCAGATCAGTCAGTACCTCATTTAATAACAGAACAGACTAGATTAGCTGAATGACCTACCCTTGCTACTATGTCTTATGTTGTCATGGCTTACTTGAATGGATATAATGGTAGGACATTTAGAACCACAAAATTAAATCAAGCAAAGTCAGCATGGTTTCAGGAAAGGCAATCATGCCTGACAAATATATTACCTTTGAGAAGGTAACAAAAGGAATTGGTAAAGAGGAACAAGTAGATTTAATATATTTGGATTTTCAAAAGGCGCTCAAGAGGACCCATGGTGTTGGGAGCAGTATATTTAGCATGGGTAGAGGATTGGCTAACTAATAGCAGACAAAGAGTTGGGATAAATGGGCAGCCTTTAAATATTGAAGGGCCACAGGGATCAGTGCTGGAGACAAAATTATTTGCAATATATTATGGATATAGATGACATGGATGTTGGACTTGAATGTACTATTGCCAAGTTGGTGGATGACACAAAAATAGGTGGGAAGGGAAGCAGTGATAATAATACAAGGTGTCCACAAAGGGATATAGGCAGTTTAATTGAGTGGGCAAAATCTTGGCCAATGGAATATAAGGAAAATGTCAGGTTATACACGTTGACAGGATGAATACAGGAACTAAATATTGTTTGAATGGGGAAAGCTGCAATACAGAATGATTTGGGGCTCTAGTTTCAAATTATAGAATCCCTACAGTGTGGAAACAGACCCTCTGAAGAGTGACCCACCCAGACTCATTCCCCTGCCTTATTACTTTACATATACCCCGACTAACACCTCTACCCTACACATCCCTGAACACTATAGGCAATTTTCGAATGACCAATTGACCTAACCTACACATCTTTGGATTGTGGAAGGAAACTGGAATACCCGGAGAAAAGCCATGCAGATATGGGGGAAATGTGCAAACTTCACACAGACAGTAACCCAAGGCTGGAATCAAACCCGGCTCCTTGGTGCTGAGCCACTGCACCACCCCAAATTCCTGTGAGTTTCAGCTTTAGTAAAGCGCTGTGAGCCTGACACAACCTTTGGATCTGGAATCAGACACAATACCATGCACTCCAAGCCCACATGAATCACAAAAAGCTAGAATCTAAGTTCAGTAGGTAATGGGGAAAGCAAATGATGTTTTGGACTTTATTTCAAAGGGAATGGAGTGTAAAATTAGGGAGGTCATGCTGAAAGTACATCGGGCACAAATCAGACCACATCTGGAATACTGTGACGTTTTTCATCCATTTATCTAAGGAAAAATATAGTTGCATTAGAGGCAGTCCAGAGAAAGTTTATCATGCTGATCCCAGGTATGGAGGGACTGTCTTATGAGGAGTGGTTGAGTAGGTTCGGCCTTCACTGATTGGAGTTTCTAAGAATCAGAGTCAACCTTAATGATACATATAAGATTCTTCAAAGGCTTGATAGGGTAGATAGAGAGAGATTCTGGTGGGAGAGTCTTGGTTCAGAGGTTACAATCTCAGAGTAAAGTATCACACATTTAAGATAGTAGTGAGAATTTCTTTTTGATAGTTGTGAATCTGTGGAATCCTTGATCATAAAAGGTTGTTGAGGATGGAACATTAAGTGTATTCAAGGTTAATATAAACTGACTTCTAATCATTAAGAGAATCAAGGGTACGGTGATTAAGCAGGAAAGTGGAATTGAGGGTTATTGGATCAACCGCCATTTCATTGAATAGTGGAGTGGACTTGATGGGCCAGATAACCTGTTCTCCTATGCTTTATAGCCCCAATGGGAGACAGGTCTTGCCAAACTTCTTGTCAGATACTGCTTCAAATCCCATCATAGCTCACGTCAGTTAAGACCCCTTTCAGATTCCATCCCATTTGCTTCCACTGAGCCAGTCATGGATTGTTAAGGTCAGCATACTGTACAAGGAGTTTTTGCTGTGGAGAAATGATTTTTGCTGAATTGTAAATCCTTCTAAATAAATGAACTCTGAAATTCCAAAGTGCATGACTGCCTAGTCATTGTTTATCATTTCATTCTACAACAAATTTACAGCCTGATTTCGCAGCCTGCCTCAAAGTGCCTCAAGGTTTTTGAGATTTAAAAAGTGCACTTGGAGATGAGATTCAAAAATGATATTAAGAGAATTACTGTTAATGTTGATTTTTAAATGCCAGTTATTTACTTTTAGTTTATTTTTTTCTTTACAGTAAATAATGATTGATGGGCATTTAAACCCAGATGACCTCAATGCCATTTGCAAAGTAAATCAAATTATCATCCTTGAACATAGGGAAAATGTGAAGGAAATGACTGGATAAATAACTTCCATTGGCTAAGAAAGAACTCTATTATCAAAGAGTTGATCTTCTTGCTTTGATAAATATCAGTGATTATATTTAAACATTACGAGGTTGAATTAAGGAGGAACCAAGCTTTCTAATCCTTATTTTCATACAGTGGCTTTGCTCGAAATTGTTCATGTTTGTCATGTGGGGACTTTTGCAGAGCTGGCTGCTCTGTCTTCTTTCATCAAGCAGCCTGCCAACAATAACTGCTTGTGTTCAGACATGAGGAATAATTATTTAGGTGAGCCTAAACCAGAGCTGCCATCATCAATTTGAAATTGTGCCTTTCAAGAAATGAATGTAGAAAGTTGTGAGAAAAATCGTGGTTAACTGCATGAACTGATCAGTCAAGCACTGTGAGCTTTTTTGTGACTAGTCACTATAGTGAAAAGTTGAAGAATATCTCCTTACATTAGTGTAGACGTAACTTCTTTTGCATTTTAAGAATCAATGTTGATTTTACTGACATCTCAAGTTAAATAGAATATTCCCCCCCCACTTCAAAGTTCAAGGGCATTCAGCCTCCGATCTTCAGGGAAGCGTCCTCCAAGGTGGCTTTTCAAAGTGGAGTCACAGGTAGATAGGATAATGAAGGACGCATTTGTATGCTAGCCTTTATTCATCAGAGCATTGAGTATAGGAGTTGGGAGGTCATGTTGAGGCTATACAGGACATTGGTTAGGCCGCTTTTGGAATATTGCGTGCAATTCTGGTCTCCCTCCTATAAGAAGGATGTTGTGAAACTTGAAAGGGTTCAGAAAAGATATACAAGGATATTGCCAGGGCTGGAGGGCAGAGGATGAATAGGCTGGGGCTGTTTTCCCTTGAGCGTTGGAGACTAAGGGGTCACCTCATAAATGTTTATAAAACCATGAGGGGCATGATAGGGTAAATAGACAAGGTCTTTTCCCTGGGATAAGGGAGTCCAGAACTAGAAGGCGTAGATTTAGGGTGAGAGGGGAAAATTTCAAAGGGACCAAAGGGGCAACTTTTTCACACAGAGGTTGGTGCGTGTATGGAATGAGCTGCTAGCGGAAGTGGTGGAGGCTAGTACAATTACAGCATTGAAAAGGTATCTGGATAGGTGTATGAATAGGAAGGTTTCAGAGGGATATGGGCCAAGTACTGTCAATTGGAGCTAGATTAGTTTAGAATATCTGGTCAGCATGAATGAGTTGGACTGAAGGGTCTGTTTCCATGCTGTACATCTCTATGACTCTACGACTTTATACACCATCAACACAGAATCGCTGAAACTGATAGCCAAGTTCCATATCCATAAAAACAGCCTCAACAGTATTCATGTTGTGCTACATGTAACCCCACCTTATTGTTCTGTGTAAAACCTTCCTTACGATTCTGTTTTCACACCGTCACCTTGACAACTTGTTATTATCTCTCTACGCCAATTAGTTTGTACAGTTTTGAATTACTTGTTCCTTTGGTTAGACCCTCTTCATGTGACTGTTACATTTATCTTTCCTACCTATCTTTCTGTCATAAGCAGTATGACTCTGGAAAGTCTTGATTAACCTCTGCCCTTCCAAATGAAAGTCTCTGTTGCCCTTGATAATGGTTTTGATGTCATTAATGTCAGGCGGACTGACTTGCTGTTTCCTGAGGTAAAACACTCCATTTTCTTGAATCATAGTATAACACTAGCACCCTTCCGATCCTCCTGCTGTGTTGCTGTATCCAATGAAAGTTGAAAAATTATGATCAATACTTCTGCTATTTCAATTTTTGCGTCTTTCAAGAGCATAGGATGCATTCTTTTTGGACTGGGGATTTACCAATTTTCAGTAATGCTAACCTATATTGTACTATATCGTTGCAAATTTCTAACATTTCCATGATGTCCCTATCCTCTTTGAATGATATCTTCACGTCATCTGCTTCCTTTGTGATGATTGTTTCTTTTAAAATTCCTCTTTTAGGTTGTTGGTATACCAATTTTCTTCCGTTGCAAATTGTTAAAACTACTGCAACACTTACTATGTTTATAAAATATTTAGGAGTTCAACTTAAAAAAAAATTTAAAATGTTCAACATTAACGTTGACTACTAATATTTTGATGTAGCCTCTGATATTAATTGTTTCCTCCTTTGCTTTCTATAATCTTACGCCGTGTTACCAGAATCTTGCTCAAGACGTTTTTCATAAGTCGCTTTTAATTGTTTTGATCTTATGTTAACTTTTTTATTTCTTTTGGCAACCAGGATGTGTTATGTTTGGATTTGTCTTTTTCCTCAAATAGAATATATCTAGCTTGTACCTGAACTATTTACAGATAGTTTTTTTTTGGTTAGAGCTGAGAAATAATTGCACTTGTTGTGGACCCCAAATAGAGAAGGAGAGGTAGAGGAACAAGACTGTGGGAAATGTTCAAGAACTGTAGTTTAATGATATTGGGGGCCATTAAATACCCAATGCTGATTAGGATGATGTTAGAATAACGGGCTAAGAGCGGTAAAAATTTTGGAAATGCAATCAGGAAAACCTTTTTGGTTAGTATATTTTCAGTCCCAATAGGATAGAAGCATTGTGGGATCTGGTGCTCAGGTTAAATGTGAATCCAAGTGAACCAAATATCTGAGTAGGTACATCAGAATGATCACCATTTCAAAAGCACAAGATAAGAGTGATTATCATATTGTGATTCCTATATATTGTGGGGTTCATTGATATAACTTTTATGTTATTTGTTGTGAGCTTGGGTTTCTAGTTTTTGAGTTAGAAATTGGGTTTTCTATTTGTGCATCACTAACAGACTTATTTTGTGATCCAGCATGGTAAGTAGAATGGCTCGTAGTTTGTTAGAGAATTCTGGAGCTTGTTTGTTTTCAAGCTTAAGGGAAACACCAGTGAAAACAATGCCATTGACTACACCAGGAAGGTCATGGAAAGCCTAATAGAATGAGCAGACATGGAATTTCATGTACAGAAACATTTTGACCAAAGGATGGAGAAAGGCAGAAGAAATATATACTTATTGGCACAGATCTAAAGAGGGTGCAGGGAGGATAAAGAGCCTCTGGGCTCATTTGCAAAATTCTTTGAAAGTGGCAGTACTTTGCAAGATTAGTTAGTGAAGCATGTGAGATTCTGGGCTTTGTAAACTGAAGCATTGAATAAAAAAGCAGAGATGTTGCAATGAACCTTTAGAAACCTCTGGTTAAATCTCAACTGAAACTTTACACACAATTCTGGTCATCATAAGGGTGTTAAAGATGGGCAATAAATGCTGGCTTGTCAGCCAGAGACATGTCCAATGAACAAACATAAAAAATAGATTCAATCCCAGAATCAATTAGTAAATGCAGTATTTGGAACTTCAGTACAATTTTTAATCAATACTGCCATGACCTACATTTTCCTTCTCTATTATTCCTGAATAGTTGGTAAAAATGCATATTAAGAGCCCATCCTGGATTATTTTCGTTAGTGTAAAACATCATAGTCCTACTTAGGAATTTGTGTCCACAGCTCACCAACATTTGTTGGTTACATTTTAGACATTGATGTTTATACAATTTAATATATTTTTCATCACTTCTTTTTCTTAGTTTAGGCCCTGTAATGTTTTGGGATATTTCTGTTAAACTGCTATTTATATATCTTTATAGCTCCATTATCTTCTGATTCCCCGGATAAATGAGTTTAACCCCCACCCCCTCCTTCCAACTCAGCAAGAACATTTGTCCCAACTGTGTTCAGATGTAACTCTTCCCTCTTGCAAAAATATCCCTTCTCCCATAATGATTACCAATTCTCCAAGAATCAGAAATCTCCCATTCTGTATGATCTTCCAGCCAAGCATTTGCATGAACCATGTTTCCCATATTCACCAGCATGAGACACTGAGAATGGTTCTGAGGCTGCTAGCTTTTGTGGTCATGTTTCTTTGTCAAGCTCATGAAATTCAGGCTGAAGGATTTCAATGCCTCATGCATCATATGTATCATGACTTCTACTTGCTCCCTTTCTTATCTCAGACTGTGCTGCACCCCTCTGTGCTGTCTTTACCCTGGCACCAAGGGAGCATCATATCATTCAGAAATCACTGTTGTAGTTACAGAAATGCCCTGACCTATCAAGTCCCCTCTGAGTACTACGTTTTTACTGTTTGCTTGTCTTACATGTAGTCAAATTGCCCATAGAATGGATTTGTACTACATTTCGTCAAGGTGTAGTCATGTTTCCTGGTATTCAAAATTGAAAAATCAATTAGCAATTATTCTTGATCTAAGTTATCTTGACTTGATGAAATATCCTCCCAGAACCTGTTAATGTTGTTGATTGTGGATGAACTGTAGCTGCATCTTAAGCCTGGAAAGACAATATAATACTATCTTCCTGAATAGAAAAATGATCTTAAAATTAGCATGAAACATAATTAAATATATGCAGTACTTTAAACTCAACTTTTGTTTTGAACAGTGACCTTAAAAAAAGATAAAATTTAACATTGAAACAAATATCAGAACAGTTTCTTAAATTTCAAATCAAATTAAAAGTAGTACCTCTTTTTAAAAAGATGCTGTTCCACAATTTTCTTCCTTTACAGATCTGGAGAAAGTGACTTAATGACAAAATATATAGTATCTAAGTTAGGAATGATCCACGTAGGTTAGGCCTTCCAACATAGGACATGAATGTTCTCTGTTTCTGGAAGTTACTAAAGTTTACCAAACTGTACTGTGCAGTTATATTTTTCTGTATAGGAACCATACCACATTAGTTGACTCCACCTTCATCCACGTTGATTCATTATGATGTTTGCGCTCATTCTTGTGACAATTGGCAGTTACATTGCCAAGGCACACAAGACTATGGGCCAAGCGGTGGAAAATGGGATTGAATAGTTAGGTTCTTGTTTTTGACCAGCATGATTCAGTGAGCCGTGGGGTCTTTTTCTGTGCTGCAAACGTCTTTGACCTTATGTAAAACACAATATAGAGGCCCACAAAGGATGCTGGATAAAGCTTAATTTATCTCCAGCAATGTCATTTGCTACATATACCACAAGCATACCATGGTTAACATCAGACCTCTAGTTTAGGATAGGTTTTAATTTTGCTGCACAATTGGCAGTGATGTCATATACCCAGGTTGTGTCAGTTATTTCTTAGGTCCCTGTAGATAGAGTGTTCCACTTCCATTTTATGCTGTATTTATTGATAGTTAAGAGTTGCCAACAAAAATAGCAATCTGGCATGTTGAGGACATGATATGTATAGTGCTGGTTATTGTTCAAGTACTGCACTTATTTGCTTAGGCAAGAGAATGTGATTAAGAAGTTTCAGGTTAAATGGTCTACCTTTCCAGATCTGAAGAACATAATTTAATGACAAAATATATGGTGTCTAAGTTAGGAATGATCCGCATCGGTTAGGCCTTCCAATGTGGGACGTGAATGTTGTCTGCTTCTGAAGGTTACTAAAGTTTACCAAACTGGCTTTTTCACCTCTAATTTTGAATCTATTTTGAGATCATTCGCAAAACTTTAGAGCTTACATTGTGTATACCACATACCTCGACCATTGGTTTTTCATAGATATCCTCCTGCAGTGAGTCTGTTTTTGTTTGGATTGTGTCCCGTTGGAGAGCTTGTAGCACCTTTTTTGGCATAACAAAGCCATACTGTGCTTCCAGAAGTGCCAAGTCAATTTTTTCCGCTTTTAGTACAGTTATTACTTCATCTCGAGCCTAAAACAAATCCACACAACATGAAGCGTTGGCATACTCTTTCACTGGTAATTTATAGGGAATACTGCACGTGGAAAAGATTTCATGCACTCACATGTATTGCCAGTGTGCAAATAAATGATCTTCCATTAACATGTAAAATTACACTTTTACTGTATCCGATAAGGTGAAAGTCGTGGTTTTTCAACATTTCAAATAACTTCAGTATTGTGCTTTCTCAATTCGTGGAGTAGGTAGATGGGTAGAGAAATGTGGATGTAATAAACACTCTTCCTGTACCATGCTTACTGGTGGAATTTCTGCTTTTCTAACACATAGAGATCAGCTTATATCCCATTGTAACTGTTGTGTTTATTCAGTTGATGTCTTTTTTTTTGCTTTGCATTCTCCATAATCCTTCCTTTTGTTTTTCTCATTTGCCCTGTGATGTTTGGATTTTCAGTTTTAAACTTAGTTCTGTTCCTTGTAGGAAACTGACTAGAATTAAGAATTTCTGTAAAACATGTTTTGTCCAAGTATTTGAGGTATTCATGTGGAGACGTTAATAGAAGTTCAGAAGAAAATAATGAACCAAATGTAAATTTTTAAAAACTCAAACTCAGGTAATTTGAAATTGGAAAATGAGTGGAGCAACATTACATGGAAAACTAAAATAATCAACTGATGCTTAAGCAACAATGGAAAGTACTTAATTGCATGCCATTGAATACTTAGGAAAAAGGAAATTGGAACAAGGTTAGGCCATTAAGCTCCTCAAACCAGTTCTACTATTCACTGAGATTGCACTGATCTGTGGCCTAACTCCACATAACTTTGTCCCGTATCCCTTAATACCTTTCCTTACTGAATATTGATCTACTTCAGATTTAAAATTAACAGCTGATTAGGTATCCACTACTATTTGTGGAAGAGAATTCCAAATGACCCCTACCCTTTGTGTGTAGAAGTACTTCCTTACATCTCTTCTGAATGGCCTGGCCCTAATTCTCAGACTATGCCCCTGAATTCTGGAATCCCGAACCAGCAAAATAGTTTGTCTTTACGTGCCCTGTCTTTTCCTCTTGCTATCTTGCAGACTTCGAACAGATCATCTTAACCTTCTAAATTCTAGAGAAAACAGAGCTAAATATATAATCTTTTTTCATAACGTAACCCCTGAAGTCCAGGTATCAATCTTGTTAACCTACATTGTACTCCCTCCAAGGTATTAAAATCCTTCCTAAGGTGTGGTGCCGAAATCTGCTCGCAGTACTCCAAGTCAGGTCTAACCAGGGTTTTGTATAACTGCAGCATGACTTCTAATAAGATTTGCAACTGTTTGAAAAAAGAATTGTAGTTGGTAGAGATAGTAACAAATCTGTTAATTTGAAATTAACGGATGTGGTGATCCAAGTGGCTTTTTCTCATTTAAGTCTTATTTTCACAATATTGTAGTTGTGTCCTAAATTACACTGATGTAGACATTTCTTGCTGATTGCCAATGCAAACAAGTTTACCTTTGGTGGGAGAGACATGCAACCTATTGATAATGTTGTTAAATTAAAGGCAAAAATTTAAGTCTAATTTTGCTATAAGTGTTCTTGAAACCTTAAACTTAATAGGAAATTGTAACATAAAAATTTAAGACAATGCAATTGCTGCCTTCAATCTTTGTGACATAGTCCTACGAAAGAGCTTGTGTACAATATTTTATTGTATCCTACTTGTGAAAGTATACATTTTCAGAAACTGAGAGAAATGTCTTTCCATGCAAATTAATTATCCAAAATTTATTGACAACAATAACAGCAAATAGTTTTTGTCAGAGTCTTCTAATTAATATTGTTATATATGAAACTTGACGCAATTTAATTTCACCTGCCCTTTCAAACTGCTGTTCATATTTCAGTCTGTCCATACAAAATTTCCTGGGAACATTGTTACCTATCAACTAAATTGTATGTTCTACCTTGCAGAATTGACCATCAGTCTCATCCGTATGGAGGCAAGCCTTCTACAAAAAGCAGCTCAAAAGCCGAAGGCAACACACGGTAAGACCTGATTTTCAACATTCCAACTGACACCACCATAAAGCTGTTTAGACAAAAGCGATCTTGCAGAAAGTTGTTATGTTTTGGGGTTCGGTTAAATGCAAGAACGAAATTGAAGTGGCGTATCTTTTCATCGAAACTGACTGTGAAGTTATTCTCATTCAATCAATGATTTAACCTAACCTTAATCTTGTCTTTTTTGCACAATGCAATCAAATCATTGGAGGTTGGGACATTTATTATCAAAGTAAACCTTTGGAAATATGTAAGATAATAAAGATTACCAACCTCTAATTCACCTTCAAGTATACTGAGCAGGAACAATAGGTCATCTCGAGAAAGATCTTCATGTTTTTTAGATGACGTCCTTGTTTTATGATTTCGCAAAACAGTCCCTGTCTCCTCCATAAAGAGTCTTTCCCTTCGATTGTTCATTTTAATTGTTCCTGAGTATGACTCGTCTTTTTCAGAATTTCGATGGCGTGACCTTGCTTGTTGATGCAACCTTTTAGTTTTGGATGAGCTTTCCAAGCTGTTGCTTCTTGAGCGCATTTTCAACTGAAACAGGTTAAAGCAAGTTTCTTTTTCAATGAAGTTACTTAAAACATCCATGTACTAATTGCAACAACTTTTTCATTCCTTCATGGGATGTGAGTGTCACTTATAGGCCAGGATTTAGTGCCAACTTCTAACTGCCCAGAGTGCAGTTAAGAGTCCGTCACATTGCTGTTGAGGTGGAGTCATGTTTAGGCCAGATGGGGTGAAAATGACAGATTTCCTTTCCTATTCTGCAACCACCTGATGAAGGAGCAACGCTCCGAAAGCTAGTGCTTTTCAATAAACCTGTTGGACTATAATCTGGTGTTGTGTGATTTTTAACTTTGTACACCCCAGTCCAACACAGGCACCTCCAAATCATGCCTAAAGGATATGAGAGAATCAGATGGGCTTTTGTGATAATCAACAATGGTTTCATGGTTGCCGTTAGGATACCTTTTTATTCCATATATTTTTAGTGAATTCAAATTTCACCACTAGCTATGGTGAAATTTGAATTCATGCCTGCAGTCTGGGGTCTGGATTACTAGACCAGTGATATTACTGCTACTTCCCCTAAACCCTAAATTTATCATTGCCAGTAAATAGAGCAGCCTCAACTTAAATAATTAATTATTTCCATGAGTTTGAAAATTTCATATGGAAAGCAAAAATATTATTAGAATAATGACCACTAATTTAAATCAAATTGGCCAATTGGCCAAATTGGGATGACAGCATCTCTAGCTAGGCCAGCAGTTTAGACCCATTCTAATTTGTCCAAAGATCCAACCCTATTGCTGCATAGGATTCACATATAGGCCATACTCGATAAGAAAGGCAGATTTTCCTCCCTACAGAACATTAGTGAACCAGATGGGGTTGAATGACCATCAGTAATGGTTATATTCATCAGCATTGGATGTAGTTTTAAATTCCAGATTTTTTTTCAAATTCACTTTTCACCTTCTGCCTGATGGATTTAAACATATGTCCCCAGAACATTAGACTGTGGTTCTGGAGTACTACCCAGTGACATCACGATGAAGCCATCACCTCCTTGATACATCCACACTTTATTTCAATTGGAATATGATAACTCACACTCATAATTGATAAGTAAGACACTGTAAGACCTTTCAAGTTTAGATTTGGGCGGCACGGTGGCACAGTGGTTAGCACTGCTGCCTCACAGCGCCAGGGACCCAAGTTCAATTCCCGCCTCAGGCAACTGTCTGTGTGGAGTTTGCACATTCTCCCCGTGTCTGTGTAGGTTTCCTCTGGGTGCTCCGGTTTCCTCCCACAGTCCAAAAATATGCAGGTTAGGTGAATTGGCCATGCTAAATTGCCTGTAGTGTTAGGTGAAGGGGTAAATGTAGGGGAATAGGTCTCGGCGGGTCGGTGTAGACTTGTTGGGCCGAAGGGCCTGTTTCCACACTGTAAGTAATCTAATCTAATTTCAGAATATTGCTGTCTCTTCTGCTCTTGTGTCTTTGTCCCATATCACTTAAACAAAAAAAACCTATTGATTTTGGGTCCTGAAGGGGTAAGTGTAGAGGAATGGGTCTGGGTTGGTTGCTCTTCAAAGGGTCGGTGTGGACTTGTTGGGCCGAAGGGCCTGTTTCCACACTGTAAGTAATCTAATCTAATCATTTATTCTATTCCTATCTCATTCATTTTTTTAATTTATCTTTTTCAAGACCAAATATGAGACATTTACAAAATGTCCTGTGCTCCAGACATTTGGATGGTATATTTTGTTTAAACACAGCCACTAAATTATATTCACAACTTATTATTCCCTTTGTTTTCACAACATTCACAATCCATAACGATCAAGTAACTTTGAATGTTCATTGCTTTGACATCACTTCTAAAAGTTTCTTAAATCAAAATGAATTTTAAACTTTCAAAGACTTAGCAATTGTTTCCTCCAACAAAGCCTGAGGATAAAATTTGATTATTTACAGTGACTACTTTATTTTGGTTATTTCGAGAGACTACATTTTTATATAAAGCATTGAATATTAGAAAATTATTATGTTTCAAACTCAGAAGTACTGAACAACAACATCTTCTAAAATGTTTTAATTTGGTCAATTAGAAGGCATTTCTCCTGTTACTTATCCCTACCTATGTAAGTAACATGCTGAATATGGCAAACCAAGGAAGTGCAGTTGAAGGGATAGAGAAAAAAAGTGGATAAATATGATGTGAATTCATTATTTGCATGAAATGTAAATAGAGGTATGAACTGCTTAGACCAAATTGCTTGTTTCTGTGTTGTGTCTTTTGTGAATTTATACATCACAGATCTATTCTGAATTTGTTGATCTCTTAGATGACCGCACTAATACTGTGATCAATTTGGTATTCTGAGATGAACAAAACATAGCCTGTATGTTCCTGACCATTATGTATCTATCTTGCAACTAGTAGGTACACATGGACACATCATGAGAACAGAATTTACCTGACTTTAATGTTTTCTCTAGCTTTGAAACATTCACTTTTCAAAGCCATAAAGTGGAATGGCCACTCACAATGAAATTGTCCTGGAAGTGTATGGATAAGATTCCTGATATTTCTTCACCTTTTACAGTTAGTTTGAAAACTAATCTAATGAGCACTTTATAGCTCTGTACTCTTAACCAATCAGATGATGCAATTTTGAGACCCCCACAGAATCAAGACGACTGCTACTTATATGTGCAGTTTGAATAGTGACAACTGACATAACATTCTTACTGTACTGAGATGTCCCCAAGTTATGGTTGAGCGCGGAAATGAAAATTAGTGCCCTCTTCAGTGGTGTTTGGTGTTTAATTAACTGAGAGACTGGTGGATGGGGAGCCTCAGCCCATGACCTTCCTCCTGCCATCAATCAACTGTGACCTAGGTTGAGTGATGACATGAGGGCAACATCATCTGACAATAGTCACTGCCCTATCCCATTGTGCTGCTGTCCATTCACCTCTGTTTGGTTGTCAGCTCTGAGTGGCCATTAATTCAGTGGGCCCTCACTAAAATAAATGACGTGTTTCACAGTGATGAATCAGATGAGTTTTTAGGACAGTCAGTGGTACTTTCATTACCACTATGTCTGAGATGAACATTTCACTCCGGATTTATGAGCTGAATTTAAATTCAAGCAGCTGTTGTGATGGGTTATGAACCTCTGTCCTCAGGGTATTTGAATATTAGAATCAAACGGTATAGGGAGTAGACTGGAAAGAAATTTTAATTAGCTTAAAGGAGGTTGCCCTGCAACTTATAGGGTACAACTTTTGACAATAGAATTATCTTAGGTAAATTCTTCACCACTCTGCTCAGAGATAAGCAATGTTCTAGCAGTTGAACAGGGTGAATGTTTTTTTTAAATCTGCAAGCCTGTATCTAGAAGTAGGCAGCTAAGTAAATTCCTGTAATTTTGCAAAATCTTTGTAAAACTAATGTTCACACAAGGATTTTTGTCAGTGCATTCACTGAGGACGACTGTGGAATCCCAAAGTAATGTTTTTGAATATAACACAGAACCTAAATCTGATACTTTACAGTTTTTAGGACCTGCTGACCTCATTTTGATTACTCTGCAATTACAGTGGTTTGCATTCTGGATCATTTCTCCTCCTTGACATAAACAATGTGACACATTAATTAGCTACAGTTTGAACTTGTTCTGTTTGTGGAATGACTTCATATTCAATAGAATGCACAGCATCTAAATCACAGTAGGAGGTTTTCCATTTCAGGCTGCCTAGCTGGTGGTTTTACTGTTTGTGGGGAATTGTAGCAGTACTGGGTTTAAGGCTGGATATAGTTTTTGTGTGCAGATATTTCCTTTTGTTGCTGCAAAGTTAGATGAGAATGGCTAACCTGCTGCTTTGGATATTTTCACTTCCATCATAGGCAGCTGATCAAAGATATGATATTCTGCAAGCTTATAATCAAAGAACAATAGTCATGAAGTCAGAAAAATTAGAAAGAAATTTTTGGGAATTATTGAATTAACTCTGAAGATGGTGCTAATATTTTCATAATCCAAGTCAAGCATTATGTCAGTGAAATGACATTGAACACTAAGCTAGCCATGTAAAAATTTGCACTTCCTTACATGGAAGAAGAAAAATATAGACTTAGGAAATTGGCCATTCAGCCCCTCAAGCCTGTCCTATTCTTTAGTTAGATGAGTGCTTCTGAAACCTTTCAGTCTGAGAATCACTCGGAACTCATACACCACCAACCGGACAGATCCTAGCTGGCTTTGCTTACTTTGTCTTATTTCATCCATGGAAAATGGGCATCGCTGGCTGGCCAGCATTGATTGCTTGCCCCAAGTTGCCCTTGAGAAGGTGGTGGTGAGCTGTCTTCTTGAACTGCTGCTGTCCGTATTCTGTAGATAGGGAGGGAAATCTTGGAGTTTGACCCAGCTACAGTGAAGGAACGACAATATATTTCCAGGTCAAGATGCGAGTGGCTTTACGGGGATTTGCAGGTGGTGGTGTTCCTAAGTATTTGATGTTCTTATCCTTCTAGATGGAAATGGTCATGGGTTTGGAAGATGCTGTCTAAGGGTATCTGGTGAATTTCTATGGTGCACATAGTTGATATTACACACTGTTGCTACTGAGCATGGTGGCGGAGAGGGATATTTGTGGATGTGGTGCAAATCAACTGGGCTGCTTTATCCTGGATGGGTGCCAAGCTTCTTATGCCTTGTAGATGGCGAACAGGCTTTAGGGAGTCAAGACGTGAGTTACCCGCTGCTGCATTCTGAACTGCTCTTGTAGCCACTGTAATTATATGGCGAGTCCAGTTCAGTTTCTGATTAATAGTAACCTCCAAGATTTGATAATTGGAGATATTAATGCCATTGAATGTCAAGGGACAGTGGTTAGATAGTCTCTTATTGAAGATGGTCACTGCATAGCATTTGTAGCGCATATGCTACTATCCCAAAAACACCCTGACAGCATTAATCGGAAGAATGACAGCTTCTGATGAGAAATTCATGATCTGAAGTCCAATTCCAAGATGGAGAGCCACAGTTGCATGTCAGGCTTAATGATTTAATTCAACAATTCACATTGAACTTCTGGGAAAAATAATTTTAAAATTTCTACTTGGTAGATTCTGTGAATAAAAGCTAACGCGTTCAATTTGCGTAAGAATTTACAACTGTCGAAGCCCAGTCAAAAGTCAAAACACAGACTAAACAATTTAACCTTGCTGTCTGGAAGCACTGTGCCACTTGTTCAGACCCCTTGTCCAAACCATAATGAGAATCGCCTGGACTCTTATCCACATGATGTCACAGAAGCTGACCACTATAGTATGTATGCTTATGGAATCCATCAATCTGTTGTCATTTTTTTCAGTATTAAATGCAGTAAATTAATTTTGGAATAGATATCACAAATTATTAATTAATTCAAAAATCAGAGGTATTTATGTGTATTGTAGTGACTTGAGGATTGTTTGTGGAGGGTCCATGTCTCTATGTTTAACAATTCTGGTATGTTTACCAGGATGAATGACATATAATTAACAAAAAACTTTTAAATTAGAAGGAGTTTGAATTTGACTGAGCTGTTCCTAGTACAGACATAAATTGCATGAAATGGAACAATGTTAGATTCTTTTTATCTGAAAGATCAGAGCATTCATCCAACCTAAATAATGTATACTTGCAAGTCTAACTTGGATTAGTTGAAGCTATATGAGTTTCTCAGCAACAGAAAAATAGAATTTTCTACAGACGATTGTATTTAAATAAATTGCACAGGAAGCACAACATTAGTTAGACGGATGCTGTAAACATTGTGGATCACAGAAAAATGCAGTAAGAAGTACTTGTGGCTCTGATTTGAGATATAAAAGTAAAAGATGGACTGATTTTTTTTCAATTTCTTTGTGTCTTTCCAAACATTTGTCGAAACATAAGTCTATCCAAGAGTCAGGTTGAAAAATTTTATTTAGATCAAAACGTTTAAAAGTGATAACTTCATAATAAAAGATTGGAAGTTCATCTCAGGTTCAAATGTGACAACAGAATTGCAAACAGACTGGGTAAATCTCTAATCTTTGTTGTCATCACATAGGATGTAATTTTGTGACTTTATTTCAGAGCTGTGGCAGTGGCACAAACCTGGTCAGAAGGATTCACTATTGGAAGGACAGGGGTTGCTTTGGGAGGATATACAGTGAAAGACTTTGGAGAGGCAAGGGAGGTTGGAGATGGGTCATTGAGATGTGAAACTTGCCTCAGTAAAAGCGAAAGGTTCATTTATCTTTGTGTACTGGCCAATATTTATTCCTCAATCAATATTACAAAAGCTGCTGTTTGTGAGAGCTTGGGGTACACAAACTGGCTGCAACATTTCCTACTTTACTATGCACTTCAAAATTGTACTTAACTGACAATAACGTGCGTTAGTATGGGTCCTTTAGTCTTTTTCTTTAACAAATTGGCAGGCAGCATGAAGTCTGTTCACTGCCTACTTTGGAAGCAACATACTGAGTTAATTATACATTCTGACTCCTGCACCCATTTTCGGGCCTTTTCCAATACTGCAACCCATAACCCTTAATTAAATAACTGTGATATATCGAGTCACACTTGTGACTATACTTTAACTCATTCCTCAAATGAAGATATTTTGACACTTGACTCTGACCATGTCAAACATTACAGTATGTGACAGATTACTAGTTTGATGAGGTGCAAAGCTATATTTTCTATGGTTCAAAATCAACACTTTCAGCCAAAACAATATGGTATTTGTCTCTGTCACATAGTTATGATAATAGTTCCACCTACTGTGGGAGATGAACTGATACTGTCCCTGGCACCTTTCATCCATTGAGCAGGAAAGCTCCCACAATCCAGACATGACTTGAAATCAACTCCCAGGGTTGAAAGGGCAAATGGTTTCTAAGCCTTGGATTTGTCAGCAATAACTTTATTTTATATGTTAACTTTCCCACGAATGCTTCTTTTCTTTTTAACTTAAATCCTTATGGGCAGAAGATTGGGAAGGAGTTGTGATAGCAGCCAAATATCATGCTGAGATGTGAAAACTGCTCCACATGCCTGGGCTTGAAGATCTCTTACACGTTTGTAATGACTCCATTAAAATTAAAGGAGACTCTATTAATACGTCATATAGAGTGTTCACTCAATGAATCTTTGCACTTCAGATGTGACTTTGACTGACAGCATTATATAATGACCTGGAATTATAGGACTGCAGCAGTAATGAATATTTACAAAGCTATTTGTTAAATTCTCTCCTAAACTAGAATAACTATCAATTAATCAAAGCGCTGAACGTTGCATCTCTTTAGATACGTGAGAGTTGTGGAGAGGGATCCTTGCCACGAAGCCCAGTGAAATTTCTTATCAAACCTGCCCCATTACTTACCTACCCTGCTCTGAAGATATACATTCTAATCAAATCCATCTTTATTTTGCTACACTGTTCCCAAGTCAACTCACCACGAGGTGGAATTTGCCAAAATACCAGCATCCGTTATGCGTGCATTACCTTTAAAAGCCTGTTGTGCACCCGAACAAGCACTCTAAGTCTGGAGCTTAGCTGGAGTTCCTGACTTTTGCTCCTGAGATAGGAAACGGGGTGAAATTGGTGCCCAGATTGCAGTCAGGAACCTGGAGGTCTTGTTGGATGTGATGGTGTAAACAAGGGACGTTCCTCTTCTCCAAGGACCAGCAATGGATTCCATGACAGCAGACCATTTCACCCTTGTCAGTGGTTGCCACTCAGGGCACTGTAGTCTCAGCCACTTGGAGGAATGTCCAGCAGTGTAGGAAGAATGTCAATGTCCTTCCCCTCTCCACCAGTTTATGTGCCACCCCCATCCTCTCTCAGTACCTCACACTCACTCTATCTGTGCAGCCTTTCTCTTGCCCTTGCTGCCAAATGCCTTCTCCCCAATGACCCACAACCCACAAACAGCTTCCTGACATGATATGAAATGACTAGTCCACCAACAACACCAGACCTTTGGTGTTTTTTACAGGCAGCAGCCATCCCCTGCCTGATAGAACTAATGTTCAATGGTGATGACCATCTAAGAGGTACTTTAACAAAGGAAAGCCCCAGTTAGGAGCCTGATTGGCACTGAATGCAGTAGACCTTTTCTAAGGTACATAATACAAAGTTTTCACTGATTCTGCAGCTGGCAGCTGAAATCACAATTCTGCCCATTAAATACTGCCCAGTACATCTGCAAGAAGACTGTGTTTTAATGGTCATTTCTACCATTTGACTTTAAATATGTTTTGAACTGTGACTCTGCCTCCATGCCAGTCAGGTCATTTGAGCTTATCACTAGGCAGAATTAGAGCTGCATACCCCTCTCTATAACTCCATCTTAGCCTGAATTAAAAGAAACAGTTTACAACGTAACAGCATTTAATACCTCACATTTGTAACAAACATTTAAATCACCATATTTGTGCTATGATCAGAAAATTGGTACACCAAAGCTCAAAGTCAAGAGGTAATAGAATTTGAATTTGTATTCACAATTTCTGATCAGATAGATTTTCAATTGAAGTTTGAAAGTAATAGAAGGTGTAGAATGAAAGTACCCTGATGGGGGCAGGGGGAAATTGGTGAGTAGGTCATGTGGGAGTGTGTGTGTTTGTGTTCCTTTTCTTTTAATGGTTAAAAGAATAATGAACTCTAATTAACCTTCTGTCATGAAAATCTTTTAATACAATTTTGTTAATGTATTCCATGATTGTCATGAAATTAGCGCTGAAAAGGGCATGAGCCCTTCAGGAAGGGCTCACGCCCGAAACGTCGATTCTCCTGCTCCTTGGATTCAGCCTGACCTGCTGTGCTTTTCCAGCAACACATTTTCAGCTCTGATCTCCAGCATCTGCAATCCTCACTTTCTCCTTGTCATGAAATTAGCAAGGTTTAATTATTGTTAAACAGGGAGATGTGGTGTCAATGATCTTTTTTTACTCAACCAGTTTGTACTTGCAAAATTCAGACAAAATATTTCTTATTCGATTAAATTTGGAGATTGGACAACACGTGCTGAACAATATTGAATGTACTAAAAATAAACTCTCTTTCAGTTAATTTAATTTAATCTGTCAAACTCAATATGGCTTATTTACACTGAGTAAAACCAGTATACATTCATGTGCAGGGACCTATTCTGTGTAAATAAAAAGAATATGTTTAAGCCTTGTAACTTTTTTTTCACTATCTGAGAGCTTGGGAATCCCTATCGTTCCTCATTGGCCAGGGGAATTGCCATGGAGCAAGCAATTAGAGTTGATGTACTAATTAATCAGCAGTCTTTCGACTGTAGTATAAATGTGATCATTTGAAATTTGGCATTCTTGCATTTGTCCTGATGAGTGCAAGACCAAACGCTTTGGCAACATCTCTCTCCTTCCAGCAATTTTCAAATGCTTAATTATTCATTACCTTTTGGAATTTGATTTTACAATACTCAGAATTATGTTATGTCATAAGTTCAAGAGAGTTCTTGAGCAGACAACAAGAGAGCTGATTCATACTTTAGCCTGAACTAACATCTAATCAAGATGATGTTACAATCTATGAGGACTCCAATGAATGCTAATCGTTTTACTAAAATGGGTTATTTAAAGATTTTCTTAAATTGAATAAAGATTAAGAACATTGCAATCAAAACAATGAAGGAGGGAAAGTATGACATATTAACAATTCCCAAATGATGATGAGGGCCATGTTTACAAAACATCATGTATTAGCAGTCTCAACCAGCAATGACACCTAATCCAAATTTATTCTGCAGTAATATTTTCTGCCTTTGAAAGAAATATCCAAGTAGGCAAATTTTGTTCAAGATCGATGTTCCCTGTGAATGTTTTGTGTTAGTCATAACCGACTTGACCACATAGTACCTTTCATTTTTTGTGTGACTATCCATGCTTGATGATTCAAAGGGGATAACATGTGAGCAGCCTGTGTGTGCTACCCTCTGGGTTGCTTTGAGCCACACAAGTACACAGCCTACAGGAAACATTAGTGAAGATATGTCTGATAAAGTAGCTTTAATTATTTCTAAAATTTGTATTCTGGCATCTAACATGACTGATTTTGTTTGTGTTTATATGTGTCATTGTCACAATTTAAAAGAGAGGCCATTTGTGCAGTTTTCACTTTCTCTTACGCTTTAATCAAATAGTATTCAGGTTGTGAGTAAGACAGGGTTGGAGGAGGAGGATCTTCTTCCTTCAATACCTTTGACAATTTCTTTTTATATATTGTCTTTAATGCAATAAGATTTTGTTCAGACACTTCACAGGAGTATTATAAAGACATAATTGAGGCACATAAAGTAACATTAGATGTAAGTGATAGATATTAAGTGGCAAAAAATTTTAATGTGGGAATTCTAGAGATTAGAACCGAAACAACTGTGGTAAAAAACAGCAGACTAATGAAAATCAGGGATATGTGTAGGGCCAGAAACGGAGGAACACAGAGCTCAGAGCTTTGTGTGGTGAGAGAAGGTTTAGGAGATGAAAAGATGCATAAGAGAATTTGAAAATAATGATAAGAAATTTAAAATTGAGACATTGATGGGCTAAGAGCCAATGTACATGAGAGACCTATTAACCAAATTTTCTAAAATGTAAGAAACATTTCAGAGACCAGTGAGGAGAGCTAATGGACAAGTATTAGTCAATTGATAATTCCTCCATTTGTGCATGTGGCAATTTTACAGAAAGATAAGAGTGATGTCCCAAAGCAGTTCAAAGTGCAGCACTTGCTTTGTCAGTTTTTGCCAATTAATTAATGAACATTCATCAGTTCATATTTGCTGATTGTGAAGTAGAGTTAACTAGTTGTTGTTTGAACTGTTACACGACATTTATATTTTCATCCTCATACTATTCACAGTCTACCCAAGAGTGGTTTCATGCCTCAACAAAGATAAACTGTTTTCTGGTGTGAGTATTAGTTACCAAGATGGAAGACTTTTTAACTAAATTAACCTTCTTAACATAATTAAACTGACCACCATAGACATATAACACCTGCAGTATATGGATGACTCCAGTACTCACTCTCTTCCCACACCAACTATAGTTACCATGAAGTTATGTTCTTCTAAATCTTTTCCCTTGCCTGAGGTATGGTTGTTACTTTCTCATGTGAGAGCAGCCAGGTGGTCTGGTAAAACTCTGGTGATTTTACCTTTACAGAAGATTTGCAAGCCTCACTCAATCTCTTCATTTCTTCACACAAAAGACTCATCCTGTCCTTGAATGTTGCCAAAGTAAAGCTCATACTACTGGAAGAAGGGTCACTGCTCTGAAGTAGAGTTACTGGATCAGAAACGTTAACTCCACTTTCTCCCCACAAATGGTGCCTGATGTCTTGAGTTTTCCCAGCAATTTCTGTTTCTGTTTCTGTTTCTGACTTCCAGCATCTGTAGTTCCCTGTTTTGGTTTTTCCTCACATTATTAATCCACACCTGGTCAAATATTCCACCTCACATGTATGCTGAAGGAAAAACTCTGTAATGTGCAATCTTCTCCCATACGTATCCCAAAAGCCCATTGGTGAGGAGATTCAATACTGGATCAACTGCACCAGCCAAACCTTCTACAAGCAATGGCAACGATTGTCTGACAACAATGACCTACCTCTACAAGTCAATAAAAAAATCCAAATGGGCAAAGCAAGTACTCCTGTACTGTAATGAGTGCTAGAGTATGTGTCAGCAATGCATAGAGTGGTAGGGAAGTTCCACCAGCAATGCTTTCATTACATTCTTCACAGTCAGTGGAAGGCCCATTGAACTACCACTTGTGTCCTTCCTGGAGCCAGATATGTAATTATTAAGTTAAAGCTCTCACAAAATCAGCTACAGTGGACTGGACACTGGTATCCTGATAGCTGAAAAGTGTCTCCATGCTATGTCATGTTTTGCACACTCACAAATGGTCAGTGTTCCAGGCAAGGACAATGAAAATGCTTCAAAGACACTCTGACATATTCCTTGAACTGTGACAGCTTTGATATAAATGACTGAGAGGTGCTTGCTGCTGACCTTTCACAAAGGCAACAACTTGTCCGTCAAGCTGCATTATGTTTTTGAGTTCAAATAGCTCAATGATGAGGTAGACTGGCAGGAAAGAAGGAAAGAAAAATAAGCAAATCAGGCACTGTAGATCAACTACACTGTGGGAAATCGTACTCAAGTATCCAACAATCTGTGGGTCAAGAATCAGGCCTGTTCAGTCATACAAAATGGCAGAAGTTTGCAGAAACCCTGAGCATATATCATCCTGGATTCGAGGGACAGTTGACAATAGTGGTGCAGAGAAAAGATGGCTGACTAGTTAGTACCTTAGAGAAAGACATTTCAGATGCTGATAATTTTGGCGTGTATTTCCAGCATTCAGATTTCCCTTCTCATTCCTTGCATTTTACTGGATTAGTTTGTGATGCATGTATATGATGCATATACAATACTTGAATGTATGGAGATAGTTCTCTCCATATACAAGCAGGGGCAAAAACTATGACTCTAGTAATTGCTTTTTTTGACAAAGACCTTTCAATATAGACTTTTTGAATTAAATTCCTCTGGATGCTATTTTAATAGGGATATTAACCTTGTATTTTATTCATTCACGGAATGGGGATACTGATAGCTAGGCCAGCATTTATTGTCCATTTCCAATTACCTAGAGGCCAGTTAAGAGTCAATCGTATTCTGTGGCTGTGGAGTCACGTGTAAGCCAGAGCAGATAAGGATGGCAATTTCCTTCTGTAAAGAGCCAGATGATGTTTTTCCCCCAACAAATGACTCTGTAAGACTATATTTCTGAATTTTAATTGAATTCAAATCCTACTATCTGCCAACAATAGTTTGCTTAAGTGATTGTAATATTGAGGGGAACTTGTACATTGGATTTTACGGTAGCTGCAGTCCTTGATTTGCCTTGCGGTTATACACATGTGCAATTGCTTTTCAGATTAGGGTATTTAAAAGTGACATCATTTTTTAAGCGTATAGATTTTCTGAAAGGAAGTTTTGTTCATGGCATGCAATCCATTAATGGGGAAAGCAGTTTTATAAGGCAACCCTTAAATATATGTGAATGAGGAGAGAATCAACTGTTTTCAGTTCCTCTGAATTTATTGCTTCTGCGCCTGCTGATCCATTTCCTTTCCTATATAGAAAACTACATCCCTGGCACAGAACTATACAATTGTGGGTTTGAACTAAATGCTTCCAAGACAACACAAATAATTGTATTAGTTTGCATTTTAGCATTGCTAGATGATAGCAGTGTGATATTCTATTCGAAACAGTGAACAGAAGTTGCATTTCCTAAATACAAAACTTAAATTACCACTAACAGTGGATATGAACAACAAAGCCTGTGTTGGAGTGAAATGTTTGACAATGGCAGAAAAATGTCCATGAATTAGTGTTGTACCTAAAATCTACATAGAAGACCACAGTTCAACAATGATCAGTTTAGAATATGTAAGCTTCTTGGTTACTAATGTGGGAGAAAGTGAGGACTGCAGATGCTGGAGATCAGAGCTGAAAATGTGTTGTTGGAAAAGCGCAGCAGGTCAGGCAGCATCCAAGGAGCAGGAGAATCGACGTTTCAGGCATGAGCCCTTCTTCAGGATTCCTGAAGAAGGGCTCATGCCCGAAACGTCGATTCTTCTGCTCCTTGGATGCTGCCTGACCTGCTGCACTTTTCCAGCAACACATTTTTAGCTCTGGTTAGAACATAGAGCAGTACAGCACAGAACAGGCCCTTCAGCCCACGATGTTGTGCCGACCACTAATGTTACTAATGTGTCAGGCTACAAGCATGAATTCCGATCAGTATCGTGCACAGCTGACCTGTTCTTACCACTTACAAGTCAGTAAATTACTGAAGGGTGGTTTTTCAAAGAAAAAAAATTGCTGCTTGCCACAATGCTTTGTTTGGTAGAACATAAGTTTCTTGGGTGAATTTTTCTATCGATAATATTACAAAGAAATAGAACAATATCACTGTGTTTAAATGTTCTATTCTTGTGCGCAGTCAAGTCAAAGGCATGAAATTGATTTGATCATGGTTTCACTCATGTATCTATGGAATGATGAATTCAGATACAGGATTTTATTGTCCCAAAGATGCCACTATTCATGTAAATACATTGTTAAAAACCACACAACTCCAAGTTTATGTGGAAGTACTAGCTTTCAGAGCGCTGCTCCTTCAGGGGGTTGTGGAGAATAAGTTTGTAACACACAGAAGTTATAGCAAAAGTTTACAGTGTGATGTAACTGAAATTATATACTGAAGAAGACCTGGATTGTTTGTTAAGTCTCTCATCTTTTAAAATGACCATGTTGGTTTCAGCTCTTTCATATGTTCAGAGCAGCGCTCTGAAAGCTAGTGCTTCCAAATAAACCTCTTGGATTATAATTGGGTGTTGTGTGATTTCTAACTTTGTACACCCCAGTCCAACACCGGTGTCTCCAAATCATGTAAATACATTATCAGAGTACGCTGCAGGTGTGAAATGGTATTGTGACATATTAGCCCTTCATTTACAGTTTAAATGCAGCCCAAATTTGGAATTAATCCTTGAGTTGAAACAAGAGCAAAATAGGAATGCAGTTTCTTCGAGAGGGAATGTACATTTGCTTACATCACTTGAATCAGTTGGGCAATAACATTCTGTTTATCCTGCACAACTTCAGTGAAATGTGAAGTTGAAAGCACTTCCTGCTACTAGTAAATCTGTAGCGTGAATGCACCAAGATCTGACTGAGATTGGGTTGTGCAACAGATTAAAATGTACTACTTGGATTTGAATTTAGGCGATCTTGTTGAGAAGAATGGCTCCTTTCCTGGCCTGTAAAGGTGCTAATTGAAACTTGCCTCACAGTAAGCATGAGTTCACAGTACACAATCCATAATTCAACACTAATAAGCACTAAATTGGCAATCTCATTCAGAGAGGCCAGGAAGATGGATAGGCGAGGCAACAATAAATTCACACTAGTGCCGGCAGCATGCACATAAAATGTTAATGAGGCTCAAGGTTCAATTTTGGGCTGGCCCTGAGCCTCGCCATTGGACCATGAAGCCCTTACACATTTCTGCCCACTTTACTCTGCATCTGTCTTATGTTGTGCCTGACATTTATGCTGATAAATTGTGAAAATGTTCCATTCCCCAGCATATGAATTTGCTAATTATATAGAATCAGTTTGCCATCACACTTTTATTGGTTTTCAAAACATGCACATTCTTTATTTTATGTTCATCATGCAAGTAATACTAAACTTGATAATCAAGCAATTTATAAGAGAAATTAACATACTTGCATGACTATTAAAATACAGCCGCTCCCTATTTTACCTAAATAGTGCTACATTTCTATAAATCTAACGCCTGAAATTCTAAAGGCCACATTTCTAACATTTTAAATGGGATTGTGTCAGGCATTGACGTGGTCTTACTGTCTGGACATTTTGTTTTTATTAATTCAAGGGATGAGGAATTTACTGGCTAGGTCAGCATTTATTGCCCCTATCTAATTGCTCAGGTTAAAATTCAAACACATTGTGTTGTGGGTCAGGAGTCACATATTGGCTAGACCAGGAAAGGATGGCACTTTCTCTCCCTAAAGGACTCTGGTGAACCAGATGGAATTTTCCGACAATCGACAATAGATTCAGATCTTTAATTGATTTTAAATTCCACCATCTGCAGGATTTGAACCTGGATCCCCAGAACATAACCTGGATCTCTGCATTAATAGTCCAACAGTAATGCCAATAAGCTGTCACTTCCTGATTGTTTCCAACATTTAAATACAACTTGTCTTTTTAGGAAGGTGGAGTTCCTTTGAACTCATTGGGTTTCTTTTTATACATAGCTCCCTATGCAAGTGGGCTGCCATGCCCTCTTCTGTGATTGAGCAGGAAGTTTCAGGCCATCTGGAATCCCATTCCCTGCCTGTAGTGAACCAACTTCTTCACCTCCAAGATCATGCTACTTCTTCCATAGGCCATGAATTACACCAAGTCCTGTGACCAATTTCTGGTGTGTTAGTTTTAATTATTTGTGTTAATTTTATTCCTGTTAAATTTAATGCTTGGTTCATTGAGTTTTAATTAATTTATGATGGAATATCCTAATGATTCATTAGTAAGGTTAAATCACATTTACTGCTGAGACAGAATCTTTGACAGAATCTTTTGTCATTAGTTCTAATGTGTAGCTTTGTTTCTGCTGGATTTGAAAGTTGTCTGAAGTACCTATAGGCTGGCAATTGTACCTGACTAATCTGCTCACATGTCTATCTGAGTGGGCAATGTCCCTCACCTGCTGACTTTTCAACAAGCTGGGAGTTCTACTGTGTGCAAGCTGAACCCACATCATGAAAGTACCATATTTGCAAATTGAATCATCAGCTCCGATGCCTGTTAGACAAAATAATTGACCACCTGACATAAACTGAGGCTAACTGATTATGATTTTTAATGTTTTGTGAACAAAACTTATCAATTGTTATAACCTATCATATATTTATTGGTATTGTTCTCAATCAGTCTTCTTATGTGGTGCCTTATTAAATGCCTTCTGGAAGTCTCGATATACCACATCCACTGGATCCCCATCATCTATCTTGCTGATTGCATCCTCAAAGAACTCTAGCAAGTTTGTCAAGTATGACTTGCCCTTTATGAAGGATTACGCAACAGTATTTTCGCATCATCCATATATAGGACCGACATTTATTCTCATATCAAGAAAAGCAATTTACCCAAAATTGTCATAATTTAAAACAATACTTTTCAGTTTTGGAACTTGGGATCAGCATTCTCTGGACATGGTGGTGCCAGGTAGTCATAGGAACACTGAAATTAGAAGCGGGAGTAGGCAATTCAGCCCTTCAAGCCCACTCCGCCATTTAAGGTGATCATGGCTGATCTTATCCTGGTCTCAACACCATTTTCCTGCCTGCTCCCCAAAGCCCTTTATCCTGCTTTTCACCAGGAACATGTCTTGGATCTGTTGAATGATTCTGCCTCCACTACACTTTGTGGCAGTGAGTTTCACAGATTCACAACCCTCTGAAAAGAGTAGTTTCTTCTACTTTCTGAGATATATGCACAAAGATGCCCAGATCCCACTGCACTGACACACTTTGAATCTGCTTCCCATTTAAATAATAATTTGCCCTTTGTTTTTCTGGCCAAAATGGACAACCTTGCACTGATCTGTGTTAAACTCCACCTGTCAGATACTGGCCCATTCCCATAGTTTATCAATATCCATCTGTAAATACTTTACCTTCTCATCATTGCCTGCATTCCCACCTACTTTGGTATCATTTGCAAATTTTGCTATGCTACACACTGTCCTGCTTGCAGATCATTAATATAGATTGTAAATAGTTGAGGTCTGAGAACTGAACCCTGTGATACCCCATTAGTCATAATTTGCCATTTATCCCAACCTTCTGCTTTCTCTCAGTCAGCCAATCTTCTGTCCAAGCCAAATTTTACCCTTAACACCCTGGGATCTAACCTTCTCAATCAGTCTTCTTATGTGGTGCCTTATCAAATGCCTTCTGGAAGTCTAGATATACCACATCCACTGGATCCCCATCATCTATCTTGCTGATTGTATCCTCAAAGAACTCTAGCAAGTTTGTCAAGTATGACTTGCCCTTTATGAAACCATGTTGACACTGGTGAATTGAGTTTTGTTTTTCCAAAAAGTCTGTTATCTCCTCCTTTGTGATTGACCCACTTTTGGTCTACCTCCTTTTTTGAATAAGGGTGTCACATTAGCGTGTTTTCAAACCATTGGTATCATCAACGCCACACTCACAGGAATCCGATTCACTAGAGAGGAAGAAAAGGACAACCAACTCCCATTCCTAGGTGTGATGGTACAGAGAACACCGAACGGAGAATTCACCACAAAGGTATACAGGAAAGCCACACACACAGACCAAGTCCTAAACTACGAAAGCAACCACCCCAACACACACAAAAGAAGTTGCATCAAGACGCTATTCAAAAGGGCCACAACACACTGCAGTACACCAGAACTGCAAAAAGAGGAAGAAGAACACCTATACAATGTATTCACCAAAAACGGATACCCGTGCAATTTCATCAACAGATGCTTAAGGGAAAGACAACGGAATGAGGACATGTCGCAACCCAAAGGACTAGCCACACTACCATACATCAAGAGCATTTCCGAACTGACAGCCAGCCTACTGCGACCACTAGGACTCATAACAGCACACAAACCAACAACCACGCTCAGACAACAACTCACTAGAACGAAGGACCCAATACCCAGCATGAGCAAAACCAATGTAGTGTACAAAATCCCATGCAAGGACTGCACAAAACACTACATCGGACAAACAGGAAGACAGCTAACGATCCGCATCCATGAATACCAACTAGCCACGAAACGACCCGACCAGCTTAGTAGCCACACACGCAGATGACAAGCAACATGAATTCGACTGGGACAACACTACTATTATAGGACAAGCCAAACAGAGAACAGCCAGGGAATTCCTAGAGGCATGGCACTCATCCACAGATTCAATCAATAAGCACATCAACCTGGACCCAATATACCAACCACTGCAGCGGACAGCTGGAACTGACAACCGGAAGCAGCAGATTCAAACCACTATAAATGCCGGAGGAAAGATCACAGAAGCGCTTCACAGGAGGCTCCCAAGCACTGAGGATGTCACCTAGACAGGGGACGAAACGTCTGCAACACAAGTTCCCAGCTCGGCGAACAGAACCACAACAACGAGCACCCGAGCTACAAATCTTCTCACAAACTTTGACCATTGGTATCTTTTCCAGAATCCAGAGAATTTGGGAAAATCATAACCAGTGCATTCACTATCTCTACTGCCACGTCTTTAACACCCTTGGGTGCAGACCATTAGGCCCTACGGACTTATCTGCCTTTAATCCCATCAATTTACTTAATACCTTCTCCCTAGTTATAGTAATTTCACCAAGTAACTCTGTAGTAACTGTAGTTTTTGGGAAGAAATTATCATCTTCACTATGAAAACAGAGACAAAATATTGGTTTAGTGCCTCTGTCATTTGTGAGTTTCTCTCATTATTACCTCACCCTAGAGGGTCAACATTTGCTTTCACTTTTTTTTCTTTTTATATACTTATAGAAGTTTTTCTTTTCAGTGCTTATGCTTTCTGGTAGTTTTCTTTCATAGTTCATCTTAGCTCTTTTGATTTCATTGTTAACATTTGCTGACATTTAAAGTTCTCTCAATCTTCTAGAGTGCCCTCCAGTTCTGGGCACCCGACACCCTAGGGAAAAGACCTTGTCTATTTACCTTGTCCATGCCCCTCATGATTTTACAATATGATATGCCCTAATTTTTGCCTTTGTGTTATCCTTGACTTCCTTGATAAGCCATGGATGATTTTTCACCTTTTAATCATTCCTCTTCCTCTCAGGAATATGCTTTAATAGAGAGGTATTTAGTATCTTAAAATCATAGTCATAGAGGTGTACAGCATAGAAGCAGGCCCTTCAATTCAACTCGTCCATGCCAACCAGATATCCTAAATTAATCTTGTCCCATTTGCCAGTACTTGGCCCATATCACTCTAAACCCTTCCTATTCATGTATCCATCCAGATGTCTTTTAAATGTTGTTATTGTACCAGCCTCCACCACTTCCTCTAGCAGCTCATTCCATACACACACCACCCTTTGTGTGAAGAAGTTGCCCCTTAGGTCCATTTTGAATCTTTCCCCTCTCAGCCTAAACCTATGCCCTCCAGTTCTGGGCACCCCACACCCTAGGGAAAAGACCTTGTCTATTTACCCTGTCCATGCCCCTCATGATTTTATACACTGCTATGAGGTCACTCTTTAGCCCCTGATTCTCCAGGGAAAATAGCCCCAGCTAATTCAGCCTCTCTCTACTGTATATCTCAAACCCTCCAACCTTGGCAACATCCTTGTAAGTCTTTTCTGAACCCTTTCAAGTTTCACAACATCCTTCCTGTGGGAAGGTGACCAGAATTGCACACACTATTCCAAAAGTGGCCGAACCAATGTCCTGTGTAGCTGCAACGTGACCTCCCAACTCCTATATTCAATGCTCTGACCAATGAAGATAAGCGTACCAAATGCTTTCTTCAAAATCCTATCTAGCTGTGATTTCGCTTTTAAGGAACTATGAACCTCCATTCCAAGTTCTCTTTGTTCAGCAACACCAGGACCTTACCATTAAGTATATAAATCCTTCTCTGTTTTGCACCTTGCATTTATTTAAATTAAACTCCACCTGCCACTCATTGGCCCATCTGATCAAGATTCTGTTGTACTCTGAGGTTAAATTCTTTGCTATCCACTACACCTCCAATTTTGGTGTCATCTGCAAACTTACTGACTATACCTCCTACGTTCATATCCAAGTCATTTACATAAATGACGAAAAGTAGTGGGCCCAGCACTGATCTTTGTGACACACCACTGGTCACAGGCCTCCAGTCTGAAAGGCAAACCCGCCACCATCATCCCCCAAACCAGTTCTGTATCCAAATGGCTAGTTTTCCCTGTATTCTTTGCAATCTAATGTTGCTAACCAGTTTACCAAGAGGAACCTTGTCAAACACCTTACTGAAGTCCATATAGATTACGTCCACCGCTCTGCCCTCATCAATCTTCTTCGTTACTTCCTCAAAAAACTTCCATTGTTCTTAAACTATCCTACCCTTTTGTAGATTTGTCCAATCCACTTGGACCAACTCCTTCCTCAGGCCTGTATAAATACCTTTGTCTACCATTAAAACTCTTGTGTGCAACTCTGTCTTCAATCAGAAAGACCCTGTCTTTCAATCTGCATTTGAACCTCTGGCATGTTGTGGTCACTCCTCCCAAGAGGATCCTTGAGTAAAAGACCATTAAACAATTCTTCCTTGTTATATAAGGCCATTCTAAAGTAGCCAGGTCTCTGATTGGCTCTATGACATGATACTCTATGAAACAGTCCCTTGTACACTCTAGGAATGTTTCTTCAAGGCTATCCTTTGTAAATTGATTAATCCAGTCATAATGCATGTTCAAATCATCCATTACTAGCATTGTGCCCTTCTCACAAGCCCTCAGTATTTCTTGGTTTATACTATGCCCTCACTCAGAAGTACTGTTCACGGGCTTGTAAATTACACCTAACAAATGGTTTCTTTTTATTTATATCAACGTTTGGTCCCTAGTGCCAATATTGATTCTTAATATAGTCTTGAAGTCTTCCTTAACAAATAAAGCAACTCCACCTTCTGCTCCTTCTTATCTATCATTTTGGAATATCAAGTACCCTTGGACATTTAACTTCCAGTCCAGATTTCCTATGACTATGTTTCAATAATCCCCACTAGGCCGTACCCATTTATTTGTGCCATCAGCTCATTAACTTTATTCGGTTCTCAAAATTTGTCTTGCTCTTTTAATATTTTCTTGTGCACCATGTTTTCCACGCTCTCTATATTTACTTATTTATCACTGGTAACACTGAGCCTCAGTGCTATCATTTACTCAACTCCTATTTTGAGTCTGAGCATCCCAGCAGAGAAAGAATGGCCTATTCTGGTAAGATGGTCTTGTTACATTAGTGGGACACTTAATATTCTCAGTAATGTTATGAAAAATAAACTGCTGGGGTTGTCAATCTTAATGGTTATCTGGTAGCTCCTGTAAGTTTACATATACGACCATAAGACAATAATACAAAAAATAGGAACAACAGTGGGTAATTCAGGCCCTCAAGCTTGCTGCACTATTCAGCAAGATTAATGTTGTTATAATTGTAGCCTTAACTCCAGTTTGCTGACTGAACATTATAACATTTGGCTCCCTTATCAATCAAAAATATGTCTAAATCAGCCTTTAATTAGTCAATAATCCAGCTTCTCTGCTCTCTAGTGAAGAGGATGCAAAGACTAACTTTCTGTTGAGAGACAAAATTCCTTTTCCTCTCTATCTTTAATGAGAACTCTCTTATTTTAAACTGTTTCCCCTAGTTCTAGATTCCTCTGCTTGATAAACATCCTCGCAGCATCAATGGGTAGTGATGGTAGAGGCTCCAACTTCTTTTTCATTATATGATTGACCTGATATCTCTTATGCACTTAACAACAGGTATTGGCGTTTGTTGAAAGAATTTACAAATTGTTCACTTATCAACTTATCATCATAGGCCATCAGGTCCTGGGGTGAGACTCGAACCTGGAGCAGGGATGCTACCAACTAACCTATGTGTTGATTGGCTGGGACACAAAGAATAGATTCCTTGCTCCTCTTCGCAATAGAGTCCATTCTGCACACCTGAGAGGGATGATGGAGCTTAGGTTCAAGTCCCACTTGCTCCAGAGATATGTAATAACATCTCTGAATAGATTGATTAGGAAAATAGGTTGAACGAAAACAAACATTAACATGTTATCTGAAGGATTGTTGTGGTGCAATGGTGGTACCCTACCTTTGAGTGAGGGAGCCTGGGTTCAAGTCCTATCTGTTCAGGGGTGGATTCTGGATTAGTGGTGCTGGAAGAGCACAGCAGTTCAGGCAGCATCCAAGTAGCTTCAAAATCGACGTTTCGGGCAAAAGCCCCTGCAGTAACATCTCTGCAAAGGTTGCTTAGAAAATATATAATCTTCTACATCAAAGTGTTAACCTTGATTTTTACCCTCAAACTCTGGTGTGGATTTTGAACCCACAACCTGCAACTTTGGGAGCCAGAAAGTTTGGCAGCTGAACTACACTTGCAGGTGGTAGATAAGAAAAGCAACACCAAAGGTGTGCTGGAATACGAACACACTGTGACAAGTACTTGTGCGATGTGATATGTCTCCTCAGGAATAAAGGGAAAAGAGAATAGTGGTGGAGTACTTCTCTACTTTCTGAATGGCATAAACTGAGAAGATGCTGGGTGAGGTCATAACAGTGGATTTCGCTACAATGAACTAATCTGGTGACATTTACTGGCAAGACACATAATTAATGATAAGCAACTTGAATGAGTCTTCCAATAAAGCTTTAGCTTTGGAAGGAGCAAAAAAAAATCCAGCCTATCAATTCCTAAACCACGAGGAAGATTAAGTAAGGGGTTAAAACATCCTACTTAAAATAAAAGTTTGAGTTAGGTCTGTCAAGGTTATGCCAATGATGTCATATTGGAAAGCCCAATCAGTGCAATTTTAAACTTCTCTTCAAACAGTTCAACCATATTTTTGTACTGGAAATCATTTGTGAGTGTGTTTATTCTAGACTGTCTAAACATCTCACAGTACTGGGAACTAAGTATGACTGACTTAATAGTGACGTCAAGGAGAGTAGAACAGAAGGGTGGATAACTTCATTTAGTCAAGATTGATCGTTCATATCAAGAAACTTATGGAAAAAGTACTTTTATAAATTAGTCTAAAATTATCAAGTTGGATTCTCAGCACTCATGTTACTGTTTTACATTTATAAGTGGATCATTACTTAAGACAATGAAAGTTAGTAACCCGAGGAATGGCCTTGATGGCAAGCCACAGCTTCCTTTTTAGCTGGTTCTGAAGTACAAGTACTGATTTCATGCCAAATACCATTCAGTCCTTAAAGAACATCAACTTTTTTCCCGTGAGCATCTAAAGTTGCTTGTGGCACACAAAGCTTTTTAATTGTTTTTTTCTTTTCAAGAATGGACGACGTAAGGAAGAAGCAGTGAATTTTGTCTTGAAAGTCATTTTTTCCCCCATTCAGTCATGGGATGTGAATATTCCTGAAAATTACAACATTTATTGTTCATCTTTAATTGTCTGTGAGAGGGTGGTTGCTTAGTTACTTTTGTAGCTAGCTTGGCTGTTTCAGAGAGCAATTAAGAATCACATATAAGCCAGAAAAACAAGCTTCTTCCCTGAAGGATATGTGAAAATCAGTTCTTACAACAACTCAATTTCTAATAGTGGCTTGTGATTCCAAATTTATTGACTTAACTGAATTTAAATCACAAACTGCCAAAGTGGGATTTACAGTCATTTCCCCAGAGTTTGTGCCTCTGGGTTACGAGGTAAGATTACCACCACCTGAATTGTTCTTAATGTGGTGTTTTTACTGCTGGGAATGCAGGATAAAGAGACTAATGCATGTCAGTTATTTGCTAAAGATATTTTGAGAAATGGTATCTTCTTAAGACTTTAGGACAATCTTCCTTCAATCCTACACTGACATATTGAAATATTGAAAATCGTGTGCACTTCCTACAAGTGCACTAATTGCCTCCTGTGAATTTTTTTAACACTGCTGACAACTCATGAAGATTTAACTTAAAGGAAACATCAAACTGAAGATGGTTCTGCTTGAAAGACTGTTGTCTCTGCTTTGGTTTCAACTTTTTATTTTGTTTGAAATCCTCTGGCTTGGACTTTGCCTGTCCTCTTTGTTGATCCCTCAATGGCCAAAGTATTTTCTACTGAAGAAACATCTTTACTGATGGGCTGTGCCTCCAGTGAAGCATGGCTGGAGTGTGTGTTAAGTTTTGTGTCTTTTATTGCAGATAGTTTTCTTTGTGTAACATCTCATGGATGAATCTTTACTGTCTCTGACCTGGAATATACTCCACTTCATTATGGCTTAGCCAAAAACTGCCAAAGAAATCTATTAGACAGGAATGAAAAAGGCAAATTTACAGCAGCCATTGTGTCCTTTTCTGAGAATCAAATATAACAGATTGTCGTGCCTGTTGTGCTAAACTTCACCTGGTGCAGATTTCTGAACATTAAAGTAAAAGTTTCTGATATGTGAAATGAAATGAAAATGCTTAAAGCTGTTAGGTCACTGCACAGAGGACTCTATAAATGTTCACAGATAAATAGCACTCATTTATCACGATATTGAGATATGAAGGCTGCCTCTGCAAACTCAGTGGATACTCAGTCAAATGAGTGATCATGATGTATGTGAGCCTTTATTTGTTTAGGGCTTGGACAAAGGTGCCCTCAAGTAGCTGCTCATTCTCCTCTTCTTACAAGCACTTGGTTTCAAGTTATCAAAAGTTTCCAGATAGTTTTCTTTGTATAACATCTCATGGATGAATCTTTACTGTCTCTGACCTGGAATATACTCCACTTCATTATGGCTTAGCCAAAAGCTGCCAAAGAAATCTATTAGACAGGAATGAAAAAGGCAAATTTACAATAGCCATTGTGTCCTTTTCCGAGAATCAAATATAACAGATTGTCGTGCCTGTTGTGCTAAACTTCACCTGGTGCAGATTTCTGAACATTAAAGTAAAAGTTTCTGATATGTGAAATGAAACGAAAATGCTTAAAGCTGTTAGGTCACTGCACAGAGGAAATTTGTAAAATACGACTGTTCTTTAATAACTTTTTTTGAGGAGAGAATGAGGGGAACAATAATTGGTAAGGGGTGTTAATAACTTTGAGGAACATGCATTCATGCCAAAAACCAGCAGTTACAGTTCCCTTTTTCAACTATATTCAGTGGATGAATGCTGCTTTTTTCCCTTGAGAAACTTTACTGGATAACAATGAGTTATACTGCTTTTCCAGTACACAAGTAAAAGATGTTTGATGCTCTGTGCCTTTCTTTCGTCTGTTTAATTTAATGTAATTTTGTAAACTCTGTACCTCAAAAATTACAAAATGGATTTCCTGCCGACATGACCTGGGACCCTATTTGTAGAACATACGACATTAGAAACCACATCATACATCTTCAGGACTAACCATCTATTACTTTCACTTAATGACAGACCAGCATCCCTCATTTGCAAAAAACGGCACCAGTTAGTCTGTGTTAGCTCATATATTTTGGATAACATTTCAATGAACTCAGAAACTTGTAAAATTCAACCATGACTTGTAGACTTCTCACCACATTACTAATGTGAAGAACTGGCAAGTTCCCTGCCTTGTGACAAGCTCTTCTCTGCCCTACCCATCTTCATGTTAGCAAACTGCATGTACACTTTCAAACACGTCCATCATTTTTTGTTTTATATTTTCTTACTGTTGTTTAGTATTATTAAACTAGCGAAGTAAAATGTGGAGTGTGAAAATTGAATTCAGATTATTTTCAACTCAGGAAAAGAATTTGATTTTTTTAATGTTGTGTGACTGGGGTTTAACCGAACACTGATGTGATCCAGTTAAAACATTGCTTTTTCTCTCCTTTCTTTTCAGTGATGGTCTTTGAAAGTTTGTATGCATGCTGCTGCACTGAAAGAGATTTGTTTCTTTCTCACACTGGCAATGCACATTTCTCTCCAGTGCCCCACAAAAATAATTTTCGTCATAGAGACAGAGAAAGCTTACATTACAGAAGGAAGTCATTCAGCTCATCATGTTTGTGCTAGATGGAAAACTTGACAACCCAAGCCCTCTTTCTGACTCTTCATCTGAGAAGCTCTGCAGGTTGTGGTTGTTCAAGTGCACAACCAAGTAATTTTTAAAGATGGCGATTTCTATCTCTACCATCCTCTCAGGTAGGAGAAAGTGAGGATTGCAGATGCTGGGAATCAGAGCTTAAAAATATGTTGCTGGAAAAGCGCAGCAGGTCAGGCAGCATCAAAGGAGAAGGAAAATCGACGTTTCGGGCATAAGCCCTCTGAAGAAGGGTTTATGCCTGAGACATTCATCCTCTCAGGTGGTGAGTTCCAGATCCTCACCATGTGGGTGAAAAGAAATTCTCCTCAATTTCCTTTTAATCCTTCTAGCATTGACTTGAAATTTGTGCCCCTTAGTATTGACCCACCAGCTAAGGGAACTAGCTTCATCCCTCTAGCCAAGCCTCTTGTAATCTTACACACTTCACCTCATGTGCACCAAAGAAAATAGTACCAGCATACCCCAGTCTTTCCTGACAGCTGAAATTCTCCTTTTTTGTCAATAAACTTATAGATTGGGAAAGAGATACACCAACCATTGTTACCCAGCGAAGTTAAGGGCAGTATCAAATTGAAAGAAAAAAACATACCTATGTGGCAAAGATAAATGGGAAATCAGAAGATTGGAAAGGTTTTAAAAGGCAACAAAAAAATTACTAAGAAGAAAAGAGAGAGGAAATAAACGATGAAGGTAAACGAGCAAGTAACATAAAAACTGACAATAAGAGTTTCTTTAAATATATGAAAAGGAGGAGAAAGGCAATAGTGAACACCTCTGAGAACAAGGCTGGGGAGCTAATTATAGGGAACCAGGAAATGCCAGAAGAGTTGAACAAGTTCTTTGCATCAGTCTTCATGGTAGATGCCACTATTAGCATTCCAAAAGTGCTAATTAAAAAAGGGCTAAAGTGGAGGTGAGGGGAGGGAAATAAGTACTAAGTAACAAGGGAAAAGTACTAAAGAAATTATTGAGGCCAAAGGCCTGGACCTGATGGCTTGCCTTCTAGGGATTTAAAGGAAGTAACTACAGAGCTCATGAAGCACTGGTAGGAATCTTGCAAAAATCCTTAGATTATGGAAAAGTCCCAGAGTTTTGGAAAACTGCCAATGTACTGTCCCTACTCAAAAAGGGAGGCAGACAAAAAAAGAGGTAAGCAATAAACTAGCTAACTTAAAATCTGTCATTCAGAAAGTGTTCGAGTCTATTATAAAATATGTAATAGCAAAGTATTCAGAAATGCTAAATATAATCAAGCAGAGGTTAGCATGGCTTCATGAAGGGGAACGCATGCCTAGAAAGTTAATTATAATTCTTTGAAGAGGTAATAAGCAGGATAGATAAAGGGGAACTGGTAGATGCAATACATTTGGATTTCCAAAAGACATTCAAGAAAGCATTGAACATAAAGCTGCCTAACAACATAAGAGCCCATAGAGTTGGAGTTAGTATATTAGCATGGATAGAGGACTGGTTAATAAAGAGAAAACAAAGTTGGGATAAAGGAAGCATTTTCAGGATAGCAACTTTAAGTAGTAGAGTGCCACAGAGATCGTTACTGGGCCACAAGATTTATAATAAATATTAATGACTGGGAGGATGAAAGTGAAAGTGCTATCACTAAGTTTGGGGATGACACAAAAATAAGTGGAAAGGCAAGTGATGAGTATGACACGAGGAGTCTACAGAGGAATGTAACCAGGTATTTGAGTGAGCAGAAACTTTGTAGATGAAGGAAACTGTGGGAAAATGTGAGGTTATGCACTTTGGCAGAAAGAGTAGAAGATCTGACTACATGGGGAAAGACTGCAGAAAGCTGTAGCACAGGTATTCAGGCTGCTGGTGCATGAATTGCAAAAACCTAGCACCCAGGTTCAGTAGCTAATAGGGAAGGCAAATGGAAAGTTGGCCTTTATTTTAAAACGAATGGAGAACAAAAATAGGGAGGTCTTGCTAAAACTAAAATTGTGAGACAACTGCTGAAATACTGTGAGCAGTTATAGCCTCTTTATTCAAGCAATGATCTGGTGTCCTTGGAAGCAGTCCAGAGAAGGTTCAGTGTATTGATTCCTGGTATGGAGGGACTTTCCTTTGAGTAAAGGTTGAGAAGTTTTGCAGCAGAGAGCTTTTTTTAGCTTTTTGCAGCAGAGAGCGGCAGGAGCTGGGCGGAAGTGAAGTCGGAGCGCAGAGCCGATTGAGAAGGTAAGTGATTGTTATTTGAGTGGAGAAGGAACCCGAGACGTTACACGTGTAGTGTCTCCCACCCTCCTTCCTCCTCTAACCTAACAATAAATGACTCAGTCGGCTGAACAGGTAAACTGCTTAGTGTTCTTGTTTTGGAGACTAAGTGTAGAGTTATGGTAGCACAGGCAGTGGAATGTTCCTCCTGCAGGATGTTTGAGGTAGGGGTGACCACCGATGCTCCTGCCGACTTCATCTGCAGGAAGTGCGGCCAGTTCAAGCTCCTCACAGACTGCGTTAGGGAACTGGAGCTGGAGTTGGATGAACTGAGGATTGTTCGAGAGGCTGAGAGGGTGATAGATAGAAGCTACAGGGACATAGTTACGCCAGAGAACAGAGGTAGCTGGGTAACAGTTAGAGGTGGGAAGGGGAGGAAGCAGGCAGTGCAGGGATCCCCTGTGGTCGTTCCCCTCAACAATAAGTATACCGCTTTGGATAATGTGGAACTTTTTCAAGGAACAGATACGATGTGTCCTTGATATGTATGTACCTGTCAGGCAGGAAAGAGATGGTCGTGTGAGGGAACCTTGGTTGACGAGGGAGGTTGAATGTCTTATAAAGAGGAAGAAGGAGGCTTACATAAGGTTGAGGAAACAAGGTTCAGACAGAGCATTGGAGGGATACAGGATAGCCAGGAGGGAGCTGAAGAAAGGGGTTAGGAGAGCTAAGAGAGGGCATGAAAAATCTTTGGCGGGTAGGATCAAGGATAACCCCAAGGCCTTTTATGCGTATGTGAGAAACATACCAGCATCTACCAGTTCCCCTTTATCTATCCTGCTTATTATAATTATCTGGACATATTCCCATGAGGGGAATATTTTTCTCTCCGAGGGTAGTGAATCTGTGGAATTATTTACAGTAGAGGGATGTAGAGACTGAATCATTAGGTATATTTAAGGCTGAGATAGACTGATTTCTCATCACTAATGGGATCAAGTGTTATCGGGTAAAATAGGAAAATGGAATTCAGGATTATCCGATCACTTCTGATTTTACGAGGGCTGGAGCGGACACAATATGCCAAATAGCCTACTTCCACTGAGATGTGGAGAGATAAGCTCCTTGGATGCTGCCTGAACTGCTGTGCTCTTCCAGCACCACTAATCCAGAATCTGGTTTCCAGCATCTGCAGTCATTGTTTTTTACTTCCACTGAGATCAGAGTCAGGTGTGCCTGAGGAATCTTCCAGGGTAAGGGAAACAACTGGATTTCCAAGGATATAAGTAAGCAGATAGCAGAGGTACAACTCTAATTCTGCTTGCGTTCACCTTCCCAATGCCAATTAAGTGCCCTTCCACTAATCCTGTAAATTAAAACAGAATCAGTGGCCACGAATTGGCAGCCCACAGAATTGAGGGCAAGTTACTGACATTCCTGGGAATTGGTTGAGTGGCAAACAACAGGGCTAATGGGTAGGTATTCAAATTGACAGAATGTGACTCATGATGGCCCACGAGGGCTTCACTATTCACATTATTTATTGACAAATTGAATAGTGTAGAAAGTCATATAACCAAATTTGCTGGTGACACAAATTTAGGTGGCATTGTAGATAGTGTAGATGTAGTATTGAATAATGAAAGGAAATTGATAGACTAAGTGAATGGGCAAACCTGTGGCAGATGGACTTCAATGTAGGTAAATATAAGGTTATATATTTTGGACTGAAAAGGGATAGACCAGAATATATTTTATATTCTATGAAGTTAAATACAATGGGTGTTCAAAGAGACTTGGAGTTTCAAATGCATCGATCTTTAAAATGCCACAGACAGGTGCAGAAACTAATCACGGTAGCTAATGTAATATCTAGAGGACTGGAGTATAAGGGCTCAGAAATTATGCTGCATCTATACAAAGCCCTGGGTATACCCTGCTTGGAATACAGTGAACAGATCTGGGGCACCACACCTTCGGAAGGATATATTGGTCTTTACAAGAATGATACCTGCACTTCAGTGGTTAAGTTATGAGGAGGGATTGTACAAATTATGCCTGTTTTCTCTATAATTTAGAAAATTAAGAGGTGATCTGATTGACATTTACAGATTATTAACAGGAAAAGACAGGGTTGGAGATTCTATAACTGGGTGGCCTAAATCTAAAAACTGGGACCAGACTGTTTGGGAGAGATGAATAAAATGGGTGATAGAGGTTTGGAACTCTTTCACAAATACAGTTGATGCTAGATAATTGCTAATTTTAAGTCTGAGGTAGATGAATCTTTCCTATATACCACAATACTGCCGCCAGTGTTCGGATTCATTCATCCACCAGTGTGTTAAATGCTTTAAACAGCTTCTTGTCACAGATGTATTGGTTTCAGTATAGCAGTTATAAATCCATGATTGATGTGGATTATATTGTTTTATTTCTATTTATGGTATTATGTGAAAGCCAAACTCAATACCATATATGTATACTTGAGAGCATTGTGATTCCTTGCACAAGTTTAAAAAGATTTCGAAAACTAATCAAGTATTTATTTAAATTGTTCTTATAAGTTAGAATAAACTGTTTCTTAATGTGGCACATTAAACTTGAGTTAACCTCATTTCTCATTTGGTGGGACATAGATTCCATAAATTAATTCCTTTTTCAGTGAACCTTTCAAAGACTCTCTTGGTTTTTTAAAGAGATTATAGTGGGTCGGTCCTGGTGAATCAGACATTCTTCTTTGGTTGCATCAGTGTTCAGCCTGTGTGATTGATGTTGTGAGGTTTGTGGGGTGACGTAGTGACTAAAGCTAAGTTTACCTGACAGTTATTTGTTCCGCCATGCTTCTCTGCTTAGCATCTAAGTGTAAGGAAGCAATGTGTTTCCTCAGGCTTCAGTTTGATGTATCTCACATACTCATTCTGATTAAAGCCAGTGTCACCCCTCTATCAGATGTTTTCCTTTCACTGAGGCTTTGCTTTAGAGCCAAGTACCACAAAGCCTATTGCATTTGCATTGTATTGCATGTGCTGCCTTTTCTGGCAAAATGGACATATTGTACCTTTATTATGATCTATTCTGTTCAAGTGTGTATCAGTTTCTGTAGATTATACTTTTCAAAAAAAAATTAATGAAGTTTTGACAGCCAGAACTTCCTGCTTTCCCTCAAGTGATTTTCTTCGGAATTTTCCAGCTGCATTAGTTGGCACAATGTAACCCTTACAATGTGCCTGTAGGAGTTTTAAGGGTTATGTAATAGAATATACCAATCGCACTGCAGTTTATGTAAGTACGTAGCTTATGGACCAACTCTTCTGATTGACTTTATTTAAGTTGAGGTTGAGGCTTGCTCCAAGTTTGACTCTTCTGCGACAGGGATTGCTGCTTTCATGATTCAAGATACATTCAAAAAGAACTTCATATACTGCCAGATATTACCCATTCTCAATGGTTCCCATTATCCTGAACTACATTCTTGGCAAAAAAATACATGTTGTGATTTGGAAACCAGACTCTCATAAATCTGAAAGATGAACAATTCCAATATAGACAATATCCATGAGATATAAACATTTTTGTCAATTTAACAAAATTTATGGATTAGAACAGCACATTAGGAAAGTAGAGTGACTTGGACCAAATTGTAAGCTCTATCTATTTCATAGAATCCCTACAGTGTGAGAGTAGACCATTCAGCCCATCGACTGGATTAGTGGTGCTGGAAGAGCACAGCAGTTCAGGCAGCATCCAAGATGCTGCCTGAACTGCTGTGCTCTTCCAGCACCACTAATCCAGTATTTGGTTTTCAGCATCTGCAGTCATTGTTTTTACCTTATTCAGCCCATCGAGTCCACACCGACTGTCGGAAGAGCACCTCATTCAGGCCTACATCATCCCTGTAACTCTTCATTTTCCATCACTAACCCACCTAGCTTGCTCATCCCTGGATGCTGTGGTCAATCTAGCATAGCCAATCCACCTAACCTGCACATCTTTTGACTGTGGGAGGAAACTGGAGCACCTGGAGGAAACCCACACACACACGGGGTCAGTGCGCAAACTCCACACAGAAAGTCACCCGAGGGTGGAATTGAACCCAGGTCCCTGATGCTGTGAGGCAACAGTGCTAACCACTGAGCCACCATTGACTCAGAATCATTTGTGAAAGATCATTGAGTGTAGTGCTGGAAAAGCACAGCAGGTCAGGCAGCATCCAAGGAGTAGGAGAATCAATGTTTCAGGCGTAAGCCCTTCATCAGGAATCAGGCTTATGCCTGATACATTGATTCTCCTCCTCCTTGGATGCTGCCTGACCTGCTGTGGTTTTCCAGCACTTCACTCTCAACACTGAGCTCCAGCATCTGCAGTCCTCAGTTTCTCCCAAGAAAGATCATTACCAAGTTATGAAAAGTCCTGTAGCCTTTTCAATGCTTACTGTGATTTTTTCTGGTGTTACATACTTTGAAATTTGTATTCCTACAATTCATCAACACTGTTTGCCCCACTACCTGCAGACCAAATATATTTTCCTGATACGGTGAACTCCCCTGTTTGTGACAATTTCTTTCTTTAAACGGACTATCTAAATGCATTGGTATAATTTATAAGCAATCGCACTTAAAACTCTAGTTGTTTTCCATAAAAGTAATGAAGATTGAATGAAAACATGATTCAGGTCAAAATGATGAAAGGCGTAGCCAACTTAAATGTAAACTGTTGATTTATCTTATACAGAACGAGAATGTATAAATGCATAACTAGAAGACTTAAATGCAAGCTTCACACACTGAGAACTGACTTTTCTGATGCCACAGAATGATGAATGTTCTGAACACTCATCAAAAAGAGTTATTGTTGTGTTGATTAACCACTTTAAATAAGCTTCTGGATGATTATGTAGTAAAGAGTAGGACTTTGGGCTACAAGTGTGAACTTAAAAGCTTGAATTTGAATAATAACCTGAAAATAATTCTTGCAACTCTGGTGGTTTCCATAGGAACAACACCTTGGATGGCAACTTTGTAAATTGAAATTTTAGGCTAATGTAGTGGAGTACATTCTGAATTACTTTCTAACATGCAGAGAAATTTTTACAAATTCTCAATTTGATATTGTATGACTATTTGTCTCCCTTGAGAAGGTAAAAATGTTGGGGAAGTGCTTGATTCGGTGGAAAAGAGCACGTTTAAAAAGATGTTTAAAAGATCAGATAACCTCTTATTTTATTTTGCTATTCCTTCTTGTGCTTTTATAAGTGATCTGGATATAAAATAATATGAGATACTTATTAAAATATTGGAAGTTTATTTGAGACATAATTGTGTCTTGAAATGTGCCATCACCACCATTGTACTCATTGCTAAAGAATGTGCATCAGAGACCAAACACATCTGTACAATTTACTAGTCACTGAGCCCTGACCTAAGGTATTCATACCTTCACTACAAGGAAACGTGATATGAAGGTGGTGAATATTTACAATAATCACCAGAGACTGACAGTCACTGATGATCATGACCTCTGGAGGTTGAATGTTTGGAAGAACAAAGAACAAAGAACCTTACAGGACAGGAAAAGGCCCTGCAGCCCTCCAAGCCTGCATTGATCCAGATCCTCTATCTAAACCTGTCGCCTATTTTCTAAAGATCTGTATCCCTTTGTTCCCTGGATCAGTCTAGATACATCTTAAATGATGCTATCGTTCCTGCTTCTACTACCTCCACTGGCAACACGTTCCAGGCCCCCACCACGCTCTGCATAAAGAAATTTCCACGTATATCTCCCCGAAACCTTTCCTCTCTCACTTTGAACTCATGAACCCCAGTAATTGAGTCCCCCCACTCTGGGAAAAAGCTTCTTGCTATCCACCCTGTCTATACCTCTCATGATTTTGTAGACCTCAAACTCTGTCTTTCTAATGAAAATAATCAGGTGGAGTGGCATTTTTGATAAGGAATAGCATTATAGCTGTACTGAGGGAGGATATTCCCAGAAATACAACCAGGGAAGTTATTTGGGTTAAACTGAGAAATAAGAAAGAGATAATCGCCTTATTGGGATTGTATTATAGACCCTCTAATAGTCAGAGGAAAATTGAGAGAGAAACAGATTTGTAAGGAGATCTCACTTATCTGTAAAAATAATAGGGTGGTTATGATAGGGGATTTTAACTTTCCAAACATAGACAGGGACTGCCATAGTGTTAAAGGTTTAGATGCAGAGGAATTTCTTAAGTGTGTACAAGACAATTTTCTGATTTAGTATGTGGATGTACCTACTAGAGAAGGTGCAAAACTTGACCCACTCTTGGGAAGTAAGGCAGGGCAGGTGACTGAGGTGTCAGTGGGGGAGCACTTTCGGGCCAGCGACCATAATTCTATTAGTTTTAAAATAGTGATGGGAAAGGATAGACCAAATCTAAAAGTTAAGGTTCTGAATTGGAAGAAGGCTAATTTTGACAGTGTTAGGCAAGAACTTTCAAAAACTAATTGGGGGCAGATGTTTGCAGGTAAAGGGACGGCTGGAAAATAGGAAGCCTTCAGAGATGAGACAACTAGAGTCCAGAGACAGTATGTTCTTGTTAGGGTGAAAGGAAACGCTGGTAGGTATAGGGAATGCTGGATGAAGAAAGAAATTGAGGGTGTGGTTAAGAAAAAGAAGGAAGCATATGTGAGGTGTAGACAGGATAGATCGAATGAATCCTTAGAGGAGTATAAATGCAGTAGGAGTATACTTAAGAGGAAAATCAGGAGGGCAAAAAGGGGACTGAGATAGCTTTGGCAAATAGAGTTGGGGAGAATCCAAAGGATTTTTACTAATGCATTAGGGACAAAAGGGTAACTAGGGAGAGAATAGAGCCCCTCAAAGATCCTTTGTGTGGAACCGCAGGAGATGGGGGAGACACTAAACAAGTATTTTACATCAGTGTTTACTGTGGAAAAGGACATGGAAGATATAGAAGTTGGGGAAATAGATGGTGACATCTTGAAAAATGTCCATATTACAGAGGAGGAAGTGCTGGATGTCTTGAAACACATAAAAGTGGATAAATCCTCAGCACCTGATCAGGTGGACCCTAGAACTCTGTGGGAAGCTAGAGAAGTGATTGTTGGGCCCCTTGCTGAGATATTTGTATTATTGTTAGTGACAGGTGAAGTGCCGGAAGACTAGAGGTTGGCTAACGTGGTGCCACTGTTTAAGAAGGGTGGTAAGGACAAGCCAGGGGACCATAGACCAGTGAGCCTGATATCGCTGGTGGGCAAGTTGTTGGAGGGAATTCTGAGGGACAGGACGTACATATATTTTGAAAGGCAAGGACTAATTAGGGATAATCAACATGGCTTTGTGTGTGGGAAATCATGTCTCACAAACTTGATTGAGTTTTTTGAAGAAATAACAAAGAGGATTGATCAAGGCAAAGTGGTAGACATAATCTGTATAGACTTCAGTAAGGCGTTTCACAAGGTTCCCCATAGGAGACTGGTTAGCAAGGTTAGATCTCATGGAATACAGGGAGAACTAGCCATTTGGATACAGAACTGGCTCAAAGGTAGAAGACAGAGGGTGGCAGTGGAGGGTTGTTTTTCGGACTGGAGGTCTGTGACCAGTGAAGTGCCACAAAGATTGGGGCTGGGCCCACTACATTTCATCATTTATATAAATGATTTGGATGTGGGCATAGGACGTATCGTTAGTAAGTTTGTAGATGACACCAAAATTGGAGGTGCAGTGGACAGCGAAGAAGATTACATCAGATTACAATGGGATTTTGATCAGATGGGCCAATGGGCTGAGGAGTGGCAGATGGAGTTTAATTTAGATAAATGTGAGGTGCTGTATTTTGGGAAAGCAAATCTTAATAGGACTTATACTCTGAACAGTAAGGTGCTAGAGAGTGTGCTGAACAAAGAGACTTTGGAGTGCAGGTTCATAGCTCCTTGAACGTGGAGTCACAGATAGATAAGATATTGAAGAAGACATTTGATATGCTTTCCTTTATTGGTCAGAGTATTGAGTACAGGAGTTGGGAGGCCATGCTTCGGCTGTACAGGACATTGGTTAGGCCACTGTTGGAATATTGTGTGTAATTCTGGTCACCTTCCAACTGGAAGAATGTTGTGAAACCTGAAAGGGTTCAGAAAAGATTTACAAGGATGTTGCCAGGGTTGGAGGATTTGAGCCACAAGGAGAGGCTGAACAGGCTGTGGCTGTTTTCCCTGGAACATCAGAGGCTGAGGGGTGACCTTATGGAGGTTTATAAAGTAATGAGGGGCATGGATAGGATAAATAGACAAAGTTTCTTCCCTGGGGTGGGTAAGTACAGAACTAGAGGGCATAGGTTTAGGGTGAGAGGGGAAAGATATAAAAGAGACCTAATGGGCAAATTTTTCATGCAGAGGGTTTTGCGTGTATGGGATGAGCTGCCAGAGGAAGTGGTGAAGGCTAGTATAATTGCAACATTTAAAAGGCATCTGGATGGGTATTTGAATAGGAAGGTTTTGGAGGGATATGGGCTGGGTGTTGGGAAGTAGAACTAAATTGGGTTGGGATATCTGGTCAGCATGGACAAGTCGAAGCAGATCGAAGGGTCTGGCTCAGTGCTGTACATCTCTATGACTATTCTACCTTTATTCATAGCTAATGCCCTCCATAGCAGGCAACATCCTGGTGAACCTCCTCTGCACGCTCTCCAAAGCATCCGCATACTTGTGGTAACCTGGCGACCAGAACTGTATGCAGTATTTCAAATGCGGCCGAACCAGAGTCCTATACAACTGCAACATGACCTGCCAACCCTTGTACTCAGTACCCCGTCCAATGAAGAAAAGCATGCCATCTGCCTTCTTGACTACTTTACTGATCTGCGTTGCCACCTTCTGGGCACAATGGACCTGACTACCTCTCTGTACATCAATTTTCACCAGGACTTTTCCATTTACTGTATAGTTTGCTCTTGAATTGGATCTTCCAAAATGCATCACTTCACATTTGGCCGGATTGAACTCCATCTGCCATTTCTCTGCCCAACTCTCCAATCTATCTATGTTCTGCTGTATTCTCTGACAGTCCCCTTCACTATCTGCTACTCCACCAATCTTGGTGTCATCTGCAAACTAGCTAATCAGGCAACCAATACCTTCCTCCAAATCATTTATATATATCACAAACAATAGTGGTCCTAGCACAGATCCCTGTGGTCACAGGACTCCTTTTTGAGAAAAATCTCCATTTTGAGAAATGAGCATTGGAAACATTGGGTAGAAATGAAAGGCTTAGCTGGGCAAGAGATAGTTAAGATAAAACAGGGGTCATCAAATCATGCACTTTCACAACCCACTCTCTTTCTGTGCAAGAAATGTGGCAGAGCTTGCCATATCAGATTGGGACTCCTGTCTCACACCTGAACCTAATACAGAGTTGACTACAACAATGCAAACATCTTTTACATGACAGAAGGCTTCCTTATATCACTTAAGAAGTGCTATGCCCGTGGAGTACAGGCCCTAAAGCTCTGACCTCTGAACTCTGGACTGTACTGGGACAAAATGCTTGACTGTGAATGGCTCAAGTAGACAACTAACTGTGGTGACGTCCCTGGACTGTGTGTAGACTGTGACTGATGGAACTGGGACAGAAGCACTTCTGACCCTCTTTGATTGGACTAAGACTCACCTGGTTTCTGACATAGCCATTTAGTTGAAAGAGCGCCCAGTATGTTTGCTACATAGGCAGCTGGCACATTCTGTAGTTGCTGGATTTATGTCTCCAAGTACTGCACAGCAAGATGACCCCCCACCCCCCCCCCCCCACCCCCTCGCTCCTGGACAGATCCCTGCTGACAAGCATAAAGGCGGCCTGTCTGTGTGTCTGCATTAAAGAACACCTCAGTGCAACAGTACTGACAGCATTTGGGTCTGGTTGAAGCTCCAGTGCACTAACAGGTATAGATGCATTAAGCAGATGGGCGCTAAAAGAATGAGTCTGAAGAGAGTAAGTGAGCAGCCCTTTGATGCAGCCTGGTCCAATCAGTGAGCTGGGTGTCTGTCCCTGTGCGCAAAGTGTTCCTGCTCCAGCCTTTCATTTCTAGTTGCTGTGCATCTTGCAATGTGAGAGTGTGTTTTCCAAGCAGCACACCACTGTATCATAGATGCCACGATGGTCGTAAGGTGTTGGCACATGCTGGTTGCAAATGTCCGGGTACAGGTAGGTCATGTGACTGATGCCCATGGATTGTGGCCTGAGGTGCAGTCTGCTCATTTACAACATGGTGGCCTTTCAGTGCAAGTGGTGAGCTGTCAGACACTTGCTCTACTTTTCATGTCGAGCTTTCTTAATGTCCAGTTTGTTTGGCACATTTGGTAAAATAGGAAGCTGAATTTTAGTGAGGTGAGTTGGGTCATCAACAAAGTGTTTAATAAACAATAATCCAGCTGAATTAGCAATTCACTATCTCGCAAGAAACTCACTTCACTACTTATGAAAAGCATAACCAATATAGTGAGATGGGCCTCGCTAGATGTTTTGTCTCATTTTCCCACATGTCACATCATTTTGGGCAGCACGGTGGCACAGTGGTTAGCACTGCTGCCTCACAGCGCCAGAGACCCGGGTTCAATTCCCGCCTCAGGCGACTGACTGTGTGGAGTTTGCATGTTCTCCCCGTGTCTGCGTGGGTTTCCTCCGGGTGCTCCGGTTTCCTCCCACAGTCCAAAAATGTGCAGGTTAGGTGAATTGGCCGTGCTAAATTGTCCGTAGTGTGAGGTGAAGGGGTAAATATAGGGGAGTGGGAATGGGTGGGTTGCACTTCGGCGGGTTGGTGTGGTCTTGTTGGGCCGAAGGGCCTGTTTCCACACTGTAAGTAATCTAATCTAATAAGTTTTGTTGCTCAGACCCCTTTAAGATTCTTCCCTAAATAACTGTGCAATGAACCCTCATTCCAAAACAAATTAACTGACAACTGTTATAATCTTTTATAGTCTATTGCTCATTATAACCTGCTATAATCAGTGATAATTATTATCACTGTTATTGTTACCATGTGGTTTTAATATTATTTAATTGTAAATTACCTGCTCATATTGTAGTCAAGGACTTTAACAAGAAAACAATGATATGAACAAATTAAAAGTATGGTATTTGCTTGAGACAGCACCTTGGTTATGATGAATATCTTCCTTGTTTTTCTTAATTGCTTTTAAATGTTCTGTAAAATAGTCACTGTGAAATTGAGTAGGAAAGTGGTGCAAATGAAGAACTTAATGTCACAGAGAGGAGCTGAGGCAAATAGTACAGATGCATTTAAGAGGAAGCTCGATAAGCATATGAGGTAATTGTGTCTGTTATTGATAGAGCTAGATGAGGAAGGATGGGAGGAGGCTCAATTGCAGTATAAATGCCGTCATGACTGATTGGCTAAATGACCAGGTTTGTGCTGTATATTCTTTGTAACATCATAATGTATGTGAATTTTTTAATACAAACTTTGCTTTTATTTGAAATATGTACACTTGAATTATTTCACTCTGAGAACCACGTGGTAAACTTCGGCAGGGTTCTTCCACGTGGCTGCCAGATATTTGGTGAATTACTGCTGTAACTCCCATCAGAACATCATGCTGGAGTCTATCTGTTTGGATGTTGGATAAATGAATAGCGGATGATAAAATCAAAAGTGCATGCTAACTATTCAATTAAATATTTCGAATTCTAATTGTTGGTGAATTACTGGCAGATTACATGTTGTGGGGCTTGAGCTCAAACTAATGATAACTCATGTTCTCAGGGTCAAAAGAACACAATTCTGAGACTTCCCTCTCAGCCAAAATGAAGCATTTGCTGCAAGACAAAGCAAAATTTCTGTCTTACAACATGTGTGTTCAATTCATGCTACAATTAAAAAGTTTTGCCAAATTTTCAGTGTTTATGGAAAGTTTTTTTAGGAAATTATTTATAATGCCAAGATGGTCTAATGCATCTATGAACTAAAATCCGATTATTTATTACATGCCAGTTCATTGCACAACATGATGGAACTTGGTGGAGTGTTACAGTCCAACAGTAATTTCAGAATAGCAACCTTTTTGTCAGATAGTGTCTGTTTATATTGTAATGTCAATGTCCAGTGGTATAATAAAAAAAGATGTAATTGGCGCTGAGATTAATTTTTTTAAAAACTGACTTGTAATTGTTTGATTGCCTTTTGCTCCACATAAAAATAAATGACTTCTTATGTGATGAAGTAAAGCTGAAATGAAAGCAAGGTCTATAATTTACCCAACTGGAAAGATCTGAGAGTATTAGTGGCGATTCAAGAATTTGAAGATTGCATGTTCTGAATCTGCCTGGCTTAGCTCAGGCTGTGTTTTGTTTTTAAAGAGCTTTTATAATGATTCTGCTTTTTACAAGCATCTTTAATTAGTTATGGCTTGATTGGCATAATAAGCTGAAAATAGTCAATGATGTAATGCTGTATCATATCGCATGAAGATGCAGCTTGTCTGGTTTAAAAATCTGCCACTTTAAAAAATGTCATGGTCCAATTAGTTCCTGCCTATATATTTTCTAGTCTTGAACTGCCAGATGCAACCAGATGATACTAAAAGTCTTTCAATATTTGGAAAGTACCATAGGGGACTGTAACTACAAGAACAATTTATTCAAGTATTTGAACTTAAGATATAAGCAGCATTGTTCCATAAAATTGAAAAATTGACAGTGTCTTATTTTTCTTCTCAATATTAACATCTTTCCACCCAACTAAAATGGGAGAAAAGTCAAGTATCAGACATATATTTCTTTCCTAATACAATGCTCAATGTTATTTCAAAATCAAACCATTTGTGGCTTATTTTCAATTAGTTTTTTTAAAGCTCAATTTTTAACATAAATACTGTTGTATTGGAAACATAGAGAATGTGAGTTGGAGTTGACCATTCATGCCTGCTCTGCCACGACTGATCATCCAACTCCATACCCAGTTCCTGCTTTCTCCCCATATTCTTTGATCACTTTAGCCTTAAAAGTCTCATCTAACTCCTTCTCGAAAACGTTCATGTTTAAACTTCAATTGCTTTCTGTGGTAGAGAATGCCACACACTGACCGCTCTCTGGGTGAAGACATTTCTCCTCACCTCAGTCCGAAATGGCCCATAAACTGTAACTGGAATCCCCAGTTCACCTGGGGCATCTTTCCTGTGTTTACACTGTCTAGTTGTGTTAGCGGTTTACAGAGTCAGAGGTCTACAGTACACAAAAAGCAATTTCAGCTCATTGAGTCTGTGCCAGTCAAAACAACCACCTAACCATTCTAATCCCATTTTCCACGGGGTCAGTTAGCTCAGTTGGGTGGACAGCTGGTTTGCGAAGCAGAGTAATGCCAGCAGCATGGGTTCAATTCCCACGCCAGCTGAGGTTATAATGAAGTGCCTTCTGAACTTTTCCCCTTGTCCGAGGCATGTTGACCCTCAGTTAAAACAACCACCACCAGTCGTCTCTCTCTCTCTAATGAGTGAGGTGCACTGTGGTCTGGTAAGACTGGTAAATTTTTACCATTTTCCAACACTTGGCCATAGCCTTGTGTGGTTCAATACCTCCTAAATGTTATGAGGGTTTCGGCCTCTAACCACCCTTACAGGCAGTGAGTTCCAGATTCCTACCACTCCTGGATGAAAAATCTTTTCCTCATGTTCCCTCTAAACCTCCTGCCTCTTATCTTAAATCTGAAAACTCTGATCATAGATCCCTTAACCAAGGGCTAAAGTTTTTCCTGTCTACCCGGTCTATGCCCCTGATAATTTTATACATCTCGATCATGCCCCCCTCTGTCTCCTCTGACCCAAGAAAAGCAACCCCAGTCTATCCAATATCTGTTCATAACAAACATTCCCCAGCCCAGGCAACACCTTGGTAAATCTCCTCTACGTCCTCTTCAGTGCAATCGCATGCCTACAATAATGTGGATTCTAGAACTGCACACAGTACTCCAGCTTTGGTCTAACCAACCTTTTATACAGTTCCTGCATAACCTCCTTGCTCTTTAAATCTATTATTTGGCTAACAAAGACAAGTATCCCATATACCTTCTTAGCCACTTTATCTACCTGTCCCGGTACCTTAAGGGACCGGTGTACTTGCACACCAAAGTCACTGAATTGTAAAATTCCCATGTAGAAAGAAACCATTTGGCCCATTGACCCTCTGAAGAGCATCCCACCCAGACCATCTCCCAACCTTATCCCCACAACCGTCTATCAGAATCCAGCTAACCTGCAGATCTCTGGACTCTATGGGCAAATTAACATGAGCAATCCATCTAACCTGCACATCTTTGGACTGTGGGAGGAAACCAGACCACCAGCAGGAAGCCCACGCAGATATGGGGAGAATGTGCAAACTCCACACAGTCACCCAAGGCTGGAATCGAACCTGGGTCCCTGTCGCTGAGGTCCCTCTGATCCTTGGTGCTTTCCAAGGTTCTTCCAATCATCAGCTATTCCCTTGTCTTGTTTGTCCTGCACATCACCTCACACTTACCTGGATTTTATTCCATTGCCACTGATTAGACCAATATCCTCCTTTAATCTATGGCTATCCTTTTCACCATTTGTCACTGCACCAATACTCATATCATTTGGTTTCAATGAGATCCTCCCCTCATTCTTCTAAATGGCAGGGAAGGGGTGTCTCTATTCATGGCTAAAGGGATGATTATCATTTTTATGTCAATCCTAGATGACAGCGTTTGAGCTGACATCCCTGGAAAGAGGTTGGAAGGTGTCACTGAGCCATTGTTGGTGTTTTTAAAATAAAAAGCCCATCTTTGTGGCTCAGGGCTTTGTTCCAGTTATGATAAAACAGGAAAGGGTCTTTGACCTCACCTCTCACATGTTCTCATCCCCAACACACCACCTGTGTCACCAGGTAATCCCCCATATATTTCATGCCAAGCTCTGCCCCTGCACTGAACTTCCAAGCCCCTCAAATCCTCCACAATAAGCAATTGCATTTCCAAGTCAAAAAGTGTGACAGTGGAAAAGCACAGCAGGTCAGGCAGCATCCGAGGAGCAGGAGAGTCGACATTTCGGGCATAAGCCCTTCATCAGGGATGACCATCAGATGCTGCTTGACCTGCTGTGCTTTTCCAGCGCCACACGTTTTGACTCTGAACTCCAGCATTTGCAATCCTCACATTCTCCCAATTGCATTTCCAAGCTCATTCACCAACTCTACACTCTGTATAGAACCAATGAACCTTTATTGATCATACAAAAAAGTTTCTTTTTAAAAGAACAGTTCTTTCATAACTTTTCAACTTTTCAAAAAAAAATTTGAGCTGTACAAATAAGGTCAAATTTATTTGTGGGACTGACGTTTAATTAACTCATTAGTAGGCTGACACCAAACCTCAACATCTAAGCTGACTGTCTTGTCTGAAAGTATTTCTGCTGATCTCCTATTTAAAATAATTTGGAGTAGCCAAGGATACAGGACCCTATTGATTATGGTTTAAAGCTGCTGCTGCTGGTACAAATTTAGCAAACAGCTCCCATTTACAAAGTGTTTGCTGAACTTCTAAATTGCAATATTCTGCAAGTAATCAACTACAGAAACAAACACTCAAATTTCAGTACTGTTGTGGTATTTGTTCTGGTTTATCCCATATTGAAGGGATTTCTTTTGGATTTGATAGGGTAATGAGTTAAAGAGGTTGCTCCAAGTGTGCTGTCATCCTCCTCATGCGTTCATAAATCCTGATGTCATCCCCCACCAATTAAATTGATGCATTCCATATGTAGTACTTCACTTATTCAATGGCCTCACATACCCAGAAGGGTAGTTATCAATAGGACAGCCTGCTGCCAAAATGAAACATGTACTGACAAGATTGTTTTACACAGCATACATCTTTCTCTCTTCTGTTGTTAATGTAATTTGGTAAAGTTAAGCACAACCTCTTAGAATATGAACATAAAGAGTGCACGTTGTAGTCAGCACCGTTTCAGAAAACAGACAAACTGTATCAATTTTGTGTTTATTGTTATTTTTAAATAATTGGATGTGGCTGTTTCCACTCTTCCTTGAAACTCCACTCAAACCTTTGTCCTTGTGAGCTGTCACTCCATTTCCAACATCCCTTTCCTTTATAAAGTTATTGTCTTCCAAATCCATGTTCATCTTCCTGCCATTCCATGTAAATCTCTACAATAGGGTTCTGGTCCTTTCTTTCAGAACAACACACGTAGGCAGTATAAGGTTTCCATTGTCAGCCCTATATCAAATATCACATCAAATTGAGGAGCAAGATCAAGGCGCTTTATCACCTACTCCTGCTCCTAGTTGTATAGACAAGGGGGGGTAGGGGCAGAGTCTAATCTATCTGTTAACAGATGTTATTCCACACTTCAAGAGCAGGTGGGACTTGACCTGGTCTCCTTGCAACACTTCCACTGCACCACTGGAGTCCCTAATATTCTGGCCATGGCCATTGTACTTGGACGGCCCTAATAAAGGTCAATAAATGACCTCTTTTAGTTCATGATGCACTGCAATGAATCTGCTTTTCCTTTAACCTCAACGTACGCTTGACATGGCTGGCTGTGCCATCCTCCTGCAAAGCCCTTCCTTTGTTTGTCAACTTGGTGGACTGTACTTGGTTTGATTTAGTTAGATCATAATTGGACATCTTCTGAAATATGTTTATTTCATTTCCTATTCCCTCTCCAATCTTGTGTTTGACCAAGCTCCAGATTTCCCCTTAGATCAGTGCCGCTATTTTTAAATTCAGTTGTATGAAAATATTTATAACAATGATAAAAACATGCTACATGAATGCAAGTTGTTGCTGAATTTGCTAGAGTTGCTTACTGAACTGTCTTTGCTGTTGACAGATGAGTGAATATCAAGAATAAATCCTGGGTGATGTTTAGTGAATACCTAAATCAGAGAGAATTTGATTGATGATATTCAGTCACTTTTAACCGCCAAATTTTAAAATACCTGAGGCTACATTTTGGCAGCACAAATGCCAAAATGCAAAATGTGCCTCATGTTTAGGGAAAGGGTTACAGAGCAATTGCTGTATTTACGAAGGTGGAGTAGTAACTTGCAGCCAAGTTGGTCTATTCAAACCATGGTGAAAAGGGTGGGAAGATCATGAGAAATCGTCAAAAAGGGCCTTGCTACTACTGAGAGCCAAAAGTCCCATTTCCTAACCAAAGTGTTGAACAGAGTTGAGATTCACTTAGTTAGCATACATTAATGGCCTTGATGTTATGTTATCTCACCTCATTGTTATTTCAGCTTCCCATTTTCCCACCTGCTGGATAGAAACTAGACCGTGATAGTTCCTGATGTGTGAGTCAGAGCAGTAACCTGGCAACTCCAGCTCACTACTTGTTGAACATCTGTGTTGGCACTTCCATCTTGAACGCCGGATACATTTCAGGGCATGCTTCATGGACAGCGACTGTATGCTTCTGTGTATATACACACAAACAAACACACACACACACACCACCAAGACCTCAAGATCACTGTTGGAAAAGCAGGGAGACACTTTCCCTATGCCTGACATACTAACATGTCTGTGACAGTTGAGTAGTAACCATGCAGGAAAGTTGCAGACTTCCAAATGATGACTGGACTTTAAAGATGGTACTTTTGTCAGGAGTCCCAGACATTGGGTAGTTCAATTGGCTGGATGCTGGTTGTGATGCAGAGTGATGCCAACAGTGTGGGTTCAATTCTAGTACTAGCTGAGGTCACCCTGAAGGTCCTGCCTTCTCAATCTTGCCCTCAGATTAGACTGACATCCTTTTTCTTTCACTAATGAGAGGGCAGTTCTATAGTCCTCTGGGACTATGCCAACTTTCCCTTTTTTACATTTCCTCCATTTTAGGTGGAAACTATAAACTGGCAATGTTTCGATATACTTAATGGTTTTGAATGCAACTTTAGGCTGGGGAAATTGACATTGGGAGAATCTCTACACAAGATGCCTGCTTGTAGATTTGTTCCAACAGGCCTGTTAAAGTATGAAACAAAATACAAGTGGATAGTTTGCACAAAACATTAGAGAGTATTGGAGACATTGGTAGAATAGACAAATGAATGTCTAATTGAAGAAACAAAGTGCTAGCTTCAAAGTTTCATTCATCACCACAAGTATTTAATCGGTCTCAGCCACTCTTCTTGATAACCCAGACCAGATGTTGAGCATGATCTGTCTTATGAAAATGAAGTGCATGAGAGAGCTTTTAAAAAAAACTTGGGACTTATGTTGCCTTGTCCTGTCATCTTAACACATTTGATAGTATTGTTTCAAATTCATTTTCTACTTTTTGTTAATTTTAATGCATGTCTGAAAGGCTGTGTCTGAGCTGCAGAACCATGAATTAGTACATAATGTATTTTGTCTGTGTATGCTGGGTCACTTTGCTCGCTGCCCATTACCTCTGAAAGGTACCTGAGCTTCTCATCCATGATCTTTTGAATGTGTAACTGTGTTGGTTGCCCAATAGCCAGGAAATTCTAGGCTCAGAATTTGTTTGTCGACTTTTCTTTTGAATAGTCATCATTTCCCTATGGCTCTACAAGTACATTTCAAAAATACTGCATTGGCTGCAAAGCATTTTGGCACAACCTAAGGTCATGTGAAGTTCTTTCTTTCCATTATTGAATGCAGGTGGAACAGACAAGGTAGTGATCCATTTCCTTACTTCTTCCCCTGGCACTCTTGAATTTAAAATTATCATGGAGAGTGAAGAGGGATGTCAGGGTCACTCTGCCATTTTCGTTTTGAAGTACACATTACTTCTCAATATATAGAGGTCAGGAACTTGTTGTCTAAGGAATTACTCGGATGAACTCCTGAACTTTCTCACTTTCCAGGTGAACAAAATAGTAGCTGTAATTGTTTAAATATGAACATAGGGTAAGGAGATGATTGTTTTTTATTGTGCAAGGCGGTGAGTGAGTGAGACTGACAGAGAGTGGGCAATGGTTGTTCTTCATCTTTATAGCAACCATTTGTGCAAAATGGCAAGTTATGGTTGATGTGCCTGTTCATTAATAACAAAATTATATTTCATATTTTCCTTAAGTTTTGCAATAACTTCCTTAGTTTGGTGTTAAGTGTTGTAAATTTGGAATGACAGTTTATGGCAGTCATAGCACAGCTTAGATGTTAAACTGTGGCAAAAGAGGAAGGAACTGATTGTTATGAGATTTAGAATCTATTCCTTTGGTTTCCAAACCCACAGAAAATATTCCATTGTTTTGACGGCCCACTGGAACTAGTCTGTTTTGGTGTCCTTTTTCATAGAAGAAAGTCTGCTCAGCTGGTTTTGATTTAAATTACAATTGAGCCTAGTAGTTAGAATTCAAATAGGATTTAAAAATATACTTGATGTGTATCAGTATAATTTCTTTTTGCTGCATTTAACTTTTGGTGCCAAGGGGAAACTTGTGGCCTTTACTATGTTTTATTTTGATCCTATCAAATTAAATCGATTGATGTTCAGCCTTTTTCGGCTGTTATTATTGAGCACGAAGTGAAGTCATTTTGGATTAGAGTCATTGGCAATTTCTAAACTATAAGATGGATCTCGCACTGAAGTTGGCATTATAATCGTACTTTTGCAGTTGACCATTTTAGTTTTTCAACATCATTTTTAAAATGCCACGAGGCAACCTGAATTTATCATCTATACAACACTGACCTAACAACTATTGGCATTATGTGAAATGCTGTAAATCCTATAATGTTGGAAAGTGACTGTCTTGTTTTTTGCGGGGAATATGAAAATATTGGTCGGAACTTGTTTCTAATTTCACAAACTAACATGATGTATAGTTTGACATCAAACCCAAAAATATTTGAAATACATTGCAAAACCATTGGCGTATGAACTTGTGATTAATATTTCAGGTTTAAGCCACAGTTTGCTACAGTCAATTGAAGGTTAACTCAGTTGGCTAGTTGGTGATTGGCAATGCAGAGTGATATGAACAACGTGGGTTCAATTCCCACACCGGCTGAGGTGACCATGCAGGAGTCTCCTTCTTAACCTCATTCACTGCTTGAGGCATGATGACCCTCAGGTTGAACCATCACTAATTGTCTCTCTCCAATGAGAGATCAGCACCAAAGTCCTCTGAGATTTTGGCTGCTTTATCTATGAAATTGGAATGTTAACTTATGCTTTCATTTTTCGGATTTTGTCAGCCCTACTATGTATTTCCAGCATTTTTGGAAGAAAATTGCTAATTCTCATTAAAATACGGAATAATTATTTTGTTTTGGTTTTGTATCTATAATTTTACACAACATTCTAGCTACATCTAGTGGCAGGAATTGAATATTATGACAGTGATGACAATTAATTGGCTTTATTGGTGTCTCAAAATTCAGAGACTTCATACTGAGTAAAAACTTGTGTAAACCATGAAATTGATGCCAATGTTGCATCGATATGCATCATGTATACTGTCCTGGATTGTTGAGTAATGCAAGTTAAATTGTATACATTTTAATAAGGGTTATGGTGTTGTAATGCATGCATGACACACAAAGCTAGTTTTGTTCAAAATTGTAACTGAGTCTAATTTTAGGTTTCAATGATGGCTGTTTTAAGTTAGTTGAAATGCTGAGAATAATTTTGTTCAGAATGTTTTTCTCATCAAGGAACCTCTTCAAAACAAAAACACCCAAAGGTAGGTGGAAGGAAAGAAAGAGAAGTACTATTAGCCTCCCACAAGTTATCCAGTTAGTGATATTGTCCATCTAATCTTGGGTGTGCAGTACTGTATATAATAGAACATAGAACATAGAAAAATACAGCGCAGCACAGGCATTTCGGCCCTCGATGTTGCGCCAACCGAAGCCCACGTAACCTACACTAGCCCAATAACCTCCATATGCTTGTCCAATGCCCGATTAAATGACCATAAAGAGAGAGAGCCCACCACTGCTACTGGCAGGGCATTCTATGAACTCACAACCCGCTGAGTAAAAAATCTACCCCTAGCATCTGTCCTATACCTACCACCCCTTAATTTAAAGCTGTGTCCCCTAGTAACAGCTGACTTCATTAGCGGAAAAAGGTTCTCACTGTCAACCCTATCTAAACCCCTAATCATCTTGTACACCTCTATCAAATCTCCCCTAAACCTTCTTTTCTCCAATGAGAAAAGCCCCAAGTGCCTCAGCCTTTCCTCGTACGATCTTCCTACCATGCCAGGCAACATCCTGGTAAACCTCCTCTGCATTCGTTCCAATGCCTCCATATCCTTCCTATAGTATGGCGACCAAAACTGCACACAATACTCCAGATGAGGCCGCACCAGAGTCTTATACAACTGCAACATGAAACTTCTTGAAGCATGCAATAGAGAAATTAAATACTCATAAATATTTCCCTTTCCTTTCCAATGAAAGTTCAAAGTTGAATACTGTTAGATCACAGTTGATTTTACATTATTCAGAGTAGATGTCTGAATTCCCAAGGTCCATCTGTAGTGCAGTGAGTAATGTTTCAGCCGAGAATGTTTTCTCACTCTTTCATTCTTGAAGTTGAATTAATGTCAGAATTAATAGCATAATAACTACAAAGACATATATTCAGGAGGAAATAATTATAGAAATACAAATAACCTAGCAAAGGGAAATACTGTAAGAAAATCATGAATGACCTTAGAGTGCTATTTTGGAAAGAGAAATGGCACAAAATTGTTAATCCATAGGATTGTTTTGTTCCTTCTCAAAAACACGTGCCACACAAGTCTTTTTAAAAGTGTTTTTGATGAAGAGACAGAAGTAGGAATAAAACAAATAAGTATTAATGTGGAGAATCTCGTAATGCAAGACAAAGTACTTGTAATATATGTTGGAGATCACAAGCTTTCTGATGCCATTTACAAGTTTGCTGATGACACCACCATAGTCGATCGAATCTCAGATGGCGATGAAACAGACTACAGACAGCAGGTTGGAGACCTGGAAAAATGATGCACTGAGAACAACCTAGCTCTCAATGCCAGCAAAACCAAGGAACACATTATTTACTTTTGGCGGGATGTTACTCATATCCTCCCCTACACATTAACAGCACAGAGGTGGAACAAGTGGGGACTGTCAAGCTCCTGGGCGTGCTTATCCACAACAAGCTTTCTTGGACTCTTCCTGTGGATGCACTGGTTACAAAGGCCCAACAATGTCTCTTCTTCCTCAGATAGCTGAAGAAATTTGGCATGACGGCGAATACCCTTGCCAACTTTTATAGGTGCGCTATTGAGAGCCTTCTGTCTGGATATATCACTACCTGGTATAGCAACTGTACCGTTCAAGGTCGGAGACAGTTACAGAGAGTGGTGAACTCAGCCCGGACAATCACAAAGGCCAACCTGCCATCTATAGAATCCATCTACCAGGCCCGCTGTCAAGAAAAGGCCGTCAGCATTGTCAAAGATCCATCCCACCCTGGCAACATTGTTCTACAACCTCTACCATCGGGGAGAAGGTATAGCAGCCTGAACGCACGCACTAGCTGGTTTCGAAACAGTTTCTACCCTACTGTTGTTAGAATACTGAATGGACTCACAAACTCTTAACATTCGCCTGTACCTATGTTTTTGTTTTTGCTGCTGTTTACCTTTTATTTACTTATCTATGCTACTTAAGTCTGTGGTCTGCCTGTATTGCTCATAAGACAAAGCTTTTCACTGGGCCTCGGTACACGTGACAATAAATTCAATTCAATTCTATCTAATTGCATTGAAGAGATCAGGCTATATCTTGTCCATGTGCAGTACACATGGTACACAGCAATGATTTTTAAAACATTGTTGCTGAAGTAATTGACCTGCGTGCTTGGCTTCCTTTGCATGAATTTTTTTCTAAATACATCATGTAATAGTCAGAAACCATATATCCATTAACATGAAAAGAAACATTTGCATTGATGTACAGTACTGCCTTTCATGAATGCCAAACGATTTGAAGTGCATTACAAGCATGAAGTTCTTTTGAACTGCAGTTGTTATAATTTGGAAACACAGCAACTAATTTAAAATTGTCTTAATCCTACAAATAACAATGTGACAATGATTAGGTAATCTATTTTTGATATTGATTGAGAAATACATATTGACCAGCACACCAGGGAAAGGTTCTCTAACCTCTTTTAAAGTTGCTCCATGGGACCGTTTATATCCAACTGAGAGGAAGTGTGAGGCCCTGGTTAACACCTCACCTGACACATGGTAATCTGTTAATACTCCATTTGAGTATTAGCTAGATTGGTATGTTCAATCCTGCAGTGGGTACAACAATCCAGCTCTAACATGCAGATGTTGATTCTAATATATAGATCTAAGTTCAAATTTTAGATAATCTATTGACAGTACTCTGATTTCTTTTTGTATTCATTCTTGGGATATAAATGTTGCTGGCAAGGGCATCATTTATTTCCGCACATAATTGCACCCTCTGGAATGCCTTTCAGTCTGAATAGACTGGAAGCTAAGATTGTTATTGCGTTTCAACATATCCACTACTTTGAATATTCTGACATTGGTGCAGTTACAACTCACAGAAGTTGTGAAGCAACTAAAGCAATTTTCAGACCACCCTCAATTTCTTCAACTCAGCATAGAAAAGGTTGATCCCCCATTCAACATCAGAAAAACCAAAATCCTCCATTTGCCTTTCCCCAGATAAGCACCTATGCCTCCAACTATTGGTACTAATGAGGAGACTTTTAACTCATTGAACATAGGAGGAGGTGATCTGGTATTGTCATTGGAGACATGGAAAATGGTGTAATTTGAATTCAACAAAAATATTGTCAAGTTCTCACAGGCATAACTGTTTGCTGGGTCTGTGGCAGGTGGTGACAGACGTAACAGGAGAAAAGAACTACTTAGCCTCAACCTCATCAATCTACCTTCCCATCCACTACAGTCCTGTAGATACATAGCCCTACCTTGACATTGAGATACCCTCCATCAAGGTGCCCAGAGGTGAGAGTGACGAACCTTGACATCAAGACAGCATTTGCCAGAGCACAGCTGTCGGGCGTCCAAGGAAAATTGGAATCGTGGGAATCAAGGACAAAGAGAAGATAGCTGTGTTCATTGCAGGTCAATCATTTCAAACTCATCATATCAGTACAGGAGTTTACCAGGGTAGTATTCTAGATCCAGCTTTTTTCAGCAACTTAATCAATAACCTCTCTTCCATCAAGAGGTTAGAAATGGTGATGTCTATTGCTAGTTGAAAACTATTCAGTGTAAATCCTCAGATGTTGAAGCAGCTTGTGTTCATCTTCAGCATGACCTGGACAACATCTCAGTAAGAGCTGGTAAATGGAAGGTGACATTGCCTGGCATGCATGTGGCATAAGTGACCATCGCCAACAAGAAAGAATCTAACTTAGATGTTCAGTGGCATTATCATTGCTGAACCCCATCATCCAGGGGTTACCTTTGAACAGAAAATGAACTTAACAGGCCATGCATACAGTTTAACATCAAGAGGAGGTCAGAGGCTGAGACTCTTGCATTGAGTAGCTCACCTCCTGACTCCCTAAAGGCACAAGTCAGGAGTGTGATGGAATGCTTCCCACTTGCCTGAATGCGTGCAGCTACAAGGAAATTGGACACCTTTCAGAACAAAGCAGCTCTTTCACTCAGCATCCTAACCACCATCTTCCATCTGCATTGGGAAGCAATGGCCTCCTGTATTATGACTTGACTATTAATCCAGAGACCCTGGTATTGTTCTGGAGACCCAGGTTCAAATCCCATCATGCAGATGGTGGATATTAAATTGAACAAAAATATCTGAAAGTGGGAGTCTAATGGTGAGCATGAAAAACCATTGTTGATCATCAGAAAAACCCACCTAGTTCATGAATATCCTTTAGGGAAGGGAATTGCCATCACCTGATCTAGTCTACATGTGACTCCAGACCCACAGCAATATGGTTGACACTTAACTGTCCTCTGGACACTGAGGAATGGGCAACAAGTGCTGACCTGCCCAGTGACACCTACATAGAGTCATAGAAACAGCACGGAAACAGATCCTTTGATCCAACTCATCCATGCAGACCAGATATTCTATATAAATCTAGTTCCATTTGCCAGCATTTGGCCCATATCCCTCTAAACCCTTCCAATTCATATATCCATCCAGATGCCTTTAAAATGTTGTAATTGTGCCAGCCTCCACCACTTCCTCTGGCAGCTCATTCCATACACAAGGCATCCTCTACATAAAAAAAGTTGCTCTTTAGGTTCCCTTTATATCTTTTCCCTCTTCCCCTTCAAGTTTTGGGTTCCCCCACCCTAGGGAAAAGACCTTGCCTATTTACCCTATTCAAGTCCCTCATGATTTTAAAAACCTCTGTAAGGTCACCCCTCAGCCTCTGACACTCAAGAGGAAATAGCCCCAGACTATGCAGCCTCTCCCTGTAGCTCAAACCCTTCAAACATGACAACATCCTTGTAAATCTTTTCTGAGTGCTTTCACGTTTCACAACTTCCTTCCTATAGGAGGGAGACTAGAATTGCACACAATATTCCAAAAGTGGCTGAACCAATGTCCTGAACAGTCACAACATGGCCTCCCAATTCCTATACTCAATGCACTGACCAACGAAGGCAAACATACCAAACACTTTCTTCACTATCTACCTGCAACTCCACTTCCAAAAAATATGAACCTGCACTCCAAGGTCTCTTTTCACAGCAACACTCCCCAGGACCTTACCATTAAGTGTATAAATCCTGCTCTTATTTGCCTTTCCAAAATGTAGCACCTCATATTTTTCTAAATGAAACTCCATCTGCCAGTCCATCCTGTGAATGAATAAAAAAAACTCCCTTCGCCACTTATGCATGGTGCCAGCTGTGCATACCACCCAGGAAATGCATTGCAGTAAGTCATCAAGCATCCTCCTTACAAACCTACATGCTACCACCTAGAAGGACAATGCTAGGAGACAGATGGGAACACCACCATCTGCAGGTTCCCATCCAAGATGCACACTATTTGATTTGGAAATACATTACTGTTACTTCACTGTCATTAGGCTAAAATCCAGGAAAAAACACATTGTTTATACTTAAGCACCAAGAACCTCAGCAGTTCAAGAAGATAGCTAACCGCCATGTTCTCGAGCAATTAGAGATTGTTGGCCTATCAATGATGTCCACACCCATTTGAATTGATTTCTGCTGCGTGAACCTCTGAGTGTATGTGTCTTCTGGAAGTGGAAGCCAGTGCATCAGTACACTAATTGGTGTACCCGGAACCTACCAGCATCCATGCAGCTGAGAGGGAATATTACCCACATCCCAAAAATATATAAAATAGACCTTCCCAATCTTGAAACCTACCTTTCTCATGATTTCACCAAGAAAGAAGAGATGCAGCACAGAATCCAACATGTTAGCAGTGTTGTCAGCACCCTTCTGTATGGCACTGAGACTTCGGCCACCTTGCAAAGGCACCTTTGGCTTTGAGGAATTTCTGAAAGATGCTGAAACTCATGTAGGAAGAGAGTAAATCCCAGAATCCTCATCAAAGCCAATTCTCCATCTTTGAAACCAACCACAATCATGTGAAATAGGCTGCACAGGTCTGATGCTATACCTGCTTGTCAAATAATTAGCTGCTAAAGAAGGTCCTCTTTTCACACCTTCAGAATGGTACCTGACATCAAGAAAGAGTGGCAGAGAAGTTGTTTTGAAAAGGCCAAATTGAAAAGGGGACAAACTGTTACAGATCTGTGGGAGTAACTTGCCACATTGTGGCTGTGTGGTATTCCAACGATCAACAGCACAGTTGGAAGCTAATCACATGATGCTGCTGCAGAGAGCGGGCAAAGGTGGAAGGAAGGGGAGAGTAGAACCTGGTCTTGCGAACCTCCCTTCCTCAAGGAAACTTTTTTTCTGCTGTGCCCAATGACCAGTTGGTCCTGGATTGGCCTGCTGAGTCAGTGAAGACACTGAAATCATAAAGATTTGGAGATGCCATTCTTATTTTGAGCAACTGACAACACCACCAATCAGCATTTTTGGCAGGGGCCACATTTATTGCTCAACCAAGCTTCTAGATTTGATGTTGAGTCTTTCTCTGCTATGATACTATGAGGTACGAGGGAGACCAAATACATTAACCTGACTATGATGAAAGAACTGCAATGTATATCTAAGTTGGGTTGTGAGAGATCTAGAGGAATCTCCGATTGCACTCAACACTGCTACTGCCCTTATCTTTATGGGTGGTGGAGGTTTGGGAAATGCTGCTGAAGTGGTCTTGCCAAGCCACCTCTGGGTCGAGAAGTGTGGTGCTGGAAAAGCACAGCAGGTCAAGCAGCATCTGAGGAGCAGGAGAATCAACATTTCGGGCATAAGCCTTTCATCAGAAATGTTGGGGGGGAATGGGGCTGAGAGATAAGTACGGGGGTGGGGCTTGGGGGGGAAGGTATCTGGGAAGCTGATAGGTGGATGCAGGTGGGAGGTAATTGTGATAGGTCATTGGGCATGGTGAAGCAGATAGGTGGGAAGGAAGGTGGACAGGTCGGACAGGTCAAGATGGCTGTGCTGAGTTGGAGGATTGGATCTGGGATGAGAAGGCGTGGAGGGGAATTTCGAAACTGGTGAGGCCAATGTTGATGCTGTGTGGTTGGAAGGTCGCAAGGTGGAAGATGAGGCGTTCTTCTTCCAGTTGGCAGGTGGATTTGATTTGGCGGTGGAGGAGGACCAGGACTTGCATGACCTTGGTGGAGTGGGAGGGGAGTTGAAGTGTTTGGCCACAGGGCAGTGGGGCTCCCTGCCTCTTTGTAGGATACAGGGAACAGTCCATCTTCTGCAGTTATACCGGCACCATTCCCCACTTTTTTCCTCTGTTACATTGATAACTGCATCGTCACCACCCTGTACTCCCACGAAGAGGTTGAACAGTTCATCAACTTTACCAACACCTTCCACCCTGACCTCAAGTTCACCTCGACCATTTCCAACACTTCCTTCTCCTTCCTGTATCTTTCCGTGTCAGTCTTCAGTGATTGACTCAACACAGGCATCTATTTCAAACCCATCGATTCCCACAGCTATCTTGACTACACCTCCTCTCACTCCCCCTCCTGTAAAAATGCGATCCCTTATGGCAGAAGTGGAGGATTTAGGAGTATCTGCTCCCAGGAGGAGCAATTCCACTCCAGGACATCCCAGATGTCTTCCTATTTCAGGGACTGCAGTTGCCCCTCCCACATGATCAACAATGCCCTCTAGCACATCTCTTCCACTTCTGGCACCTCCACCCATGAACTCCATCCCTCTAACTGCAACAAGCATAGAATCTTCCTGATCCTCACCATCCACCTCATGAATCTCCGGATACAGCGCATTATCCTCAGCCATTTCCGCTGCCTACAGCTAGACCCCACCACCAAAGATTTATTTCCCTCCCCACCTCTATCTGCTCTCTGCAAAAATCATTCCCTTTACGATTCCTTTGTTAGATCCATGCCCTCCAACCAACCCACCCTCCATACCTGACACCTTCCCTTCCCACCACAAAGGAAGGTGTAAAACCTGCGCCCACACCTCCATCCAAGGCCCTAAAGGATCATTTCAAGGTAGGGATTTTCTGCACATCCACCCACGTCATCAACTACATCTTGATGTGGTCTCCTTTTCATTGGAGAGACAGGATGCCAACTCATGGAATGATTCAGGGAACATCTCTGGGTTGCATTCCCTAGTTGGCTCTGAGCAGATGGATGGGATTCCAATCAAATGGACTGCTTTTTGCTGAATAACATTAAGTATTTTAAGGGTTAGTAATTGAACAGGCACAGTTTATGAATGTTCTTCATAACGTTTATAAGCACATTCCATAATTTTGTTTAGATACTAAGTTTGTGGCTCTGATCTTCCAAGAACCTGGTTGTAGTCAATTTTGCAAGACCAAACACATGTTCCCAAACTAGTAATAACAAGTCCAGAACAATAAGGAGCAGTATCCAGATAAGGAACAGAAGAAGGTTAATAGTGTTGTGAAGAATTTCAGAGCTATTAAAATTGGAAAAAGCCATTGGTGAACATGCTTTTGCTACAATTGGCTAGCGAGGATTAAACCTCACATAATCCTGGTATGGATAATGGAGGAGGATGGTGCGAGCAGTGACAAGTGAGTGTGTTAAGGTGCGTAGGGATAATATATCATGGTTGTAGTCACAGAGAATGCAATTTGTAACTTTGTTTTGGGTTGCTTTAGGCAACCAAATTGAAAAGTCAATGACAGAGTATGACACTTGTATTCAAACAGTACAAGTTTCAATAGATCTTTTATTTCCTCCACATACTGTAAAAACTAATGGATTTGTGATATATGTATAAACTACACAGGACAAAGGTGAAATTTTCAGTTATGGATACTCTTATAATTAAATTCACAATTACCCAGATGAAAATGATTAATGAGCAAGCTTGCTTCTCAAACAAACAGTTCTATCTCTAATATTGTCCTAGTTTATGACATTGTATTTACCATATATTTGAGTAAACTTACCAATAATGTCAATATTTGGTAACTTCACTTATTCTGAACAGTCGTAAAATGTTGATGTACGGAAATCAAATTACAAAGATTATAGTTAACTTCAGGATATAAAGGATTTAAATAGAGAGTGTTAAGAAGAGAAGAATTTAAAGAGAGACTTAAGAAGAGCAGGAAAAAGACATGAGCAGTCTTTGGCAGGTAGAATAAAGGGAAACCCTAAAGCTTTCTATAGGTATATGAGAAATAAAAGGACGATGAGGGTAGGAATAGGGCCTGTCGAAGACAGAAGTGGCAAGTTGTGTCTGGACCCTATGGTGATCGGAGAGGTGCTAAACACATATTTCTCATCTATTTTCACTTAGGAAAAGGAGTATATTGTAGAGAAGAAGACTGAGATATGGGCTATTAGACTTGAAAGGATTGAGGTTAGTAAGGAGGAGGTGTTATCAATTCTAGATTGTGTGAAAGTAGACAAGTCCTCTGGGCCAGATGGGATTCTTCCAAGAATTCTCCGGGAGGCTAAGGAGGAGATGGTTGAGCCTTTGGCCTTGGTCTTTGTGTCATCATTGTCTACAGATTTAGTACCAGAGGACTGGAGGATTGCAAATATTGTGCTCTTGTTCAAGAAGGGCAATAGAGATGACCCAGGTAATTATAGACCAGAGAGCCTTACGTCTATTGTAGGAAAAGGTTTGGAAAGGATTATAAGAGATAGGATTTACAATCATCTCGCAAACAACAACTTGATTGGAAATAGTCAACATGGATTTGTCAAGGGCAGGTTGTGTCTCAAAAACCTCATTGAGTTTTTTGAGAATGTGACCAAGCATGTGGATGAGGGTAGGGCAGTTGACATGGTGTACATGGACTTCAGTCAAGCCTTCAATAAGGTTCCACATAAAGAGCATGTTCACAATGGCTTTTTGTCCAATCTTAAAAGCTCTGAAATTTAGCAGTTTGGATTAGAAACTGGCTTTCTGTAAGAAGGCAATGAATGGTGGTTGGTGGAAAATATTCAGCCTGGAGTCTGGTTATTAGTGGTGTACCACAAGGATCTGTTTTGGGACCATTGCTGTTTGTCATTTTTATAAACGACTTGGACGAGACATAGGTGGATGGGTCAGTAAATTTGCAGATGATACGAAAGTCGGTGGAGTGATAGACAATGTGGAAGAATTTTGCAGGTTGCAGGGGGACTTGGATAAAATGCAGAATTGGGCTGAAAGGTGGCAAATGGAGTTCAATGCAGATGAGCGTGAGGTGATTCACTTTGTAAAGAATAACAGGAAGGCAGAATACTGGGTCAGTGGAAAGATTCTTGGTAGTGTGGATGTGCAGAAGGATCTTGGAGTCCATCTATATAGATCCCTGAAAGTTGCCACCCAGGTTGATAGTGATGTTGTGAAGGCAGAAGGTGTGTTATATTTTATTGGTTGAGGGATTCAGTTCCGGAGCCGTAATGTCAAACTGCAACTGTACAAAACGCTAGTGTGGCCGCACTTGGAATAGTGTGTACGGTTCTGGTCACCATATTTCAGGAAGGATGTGGAGTCATTGGGAAAAGTGCAGAGGAGATTTACCAGGATGTTGCCTGGTCTGGAGCAAAGGTCTTATGAGGAAAGGCTGATGGACTTGGGTCTGTTCTCATTGGAGAGAAGAAGGATAAGAGGAAATTGATAGAGACTTACAAGATTAGATAGGGTAGACAATGAGAGTCTTTTTTCAAGGATGATGACATTTGCTTGTACAAGGGAGCACAGCTGCAAACTGAGGGGTGATAGATTTAAGACAGTTGTCAGAGGCTGGTTCTTTACTCAGAGAGTGGCAAGGGCGTGGAATGCCCCGCCTGCCAATGTAGTTAACCCAACCACATTAGGGGCATTTAAACAGTTCTTCGATAAGCGCATGGATGATGATGGGATAGTGTAGGATGATAGGCTTAGATTAGTTCACAGGTTGGTGCAACATCAAGGGGCCGAAGGGCCTGTTTTGCACTGTATTGTTCTATGTTCTATGTTCGCTTCCTTACTTTTTCATATTTGAAATAGTGAAACACATATTTGTCTATTTCTGTGTATGAATTAGTAACAAAACGCAAGGCCCCCTAAGAAGAATGATGACCTATTCATCCTGATGATGAATAGTAATCAACTTGCCCTGATCAATTTGGATTGGTCCAAGAAATATGTCAGGTTCACAACCAATCAACAGCATTGAAAATGTTTAACATATTAAACAATACTTAAAAGAAGTCCGAATCTCTGTTGGGCCAAAGTGCTCTCTTCACAATATTTGGCTTTGGCCAACACACAAAACTTTTTTAGCACAGGCCTGTTAATGTAATTTAGAATTATGATATGGCACATATGGGCTATACCAGTTTCACTTTTCATCTGATACAGCTTAATTTAGTAACCAGCAAAACACTGCTATGGCCTATGCACTGGTTGCACTGGACATTCAGCATTCAAATACTGATATCTTATTGATCATAGTCAGGCCTGATATGCAAACCGGCACACACATTTGAACTGGCGTCATATAAGAAAGAGGCACTCTTGCAATGTTCTCTTTAAATTCCCTTCATTAGCAAGATTACTGTATAACTTTCACATAAGTTAAAACAAACATTGAAGCAAAAATATAATACTGCAAATGCTTAAAATCTGAAATAAAAACTGAAAGTATTGGAAATAGTCAACAGGTCTGGCAGTATCTATGGAGAGAGAAACAAAGTTAGCATTTCTCTTTGCTTATGACTCTTCAGAAAAAGAGGAGTAGTTCTAAAGAAGAGTCACATTTGATTCAAAATGTTAACTCTGATTTTGTCTACGTAGATGCTGCCAGGCCTCCTGAGTATTTCCAGCTCTTTCCATTTTATTAAAGTAAATACAGTGTATTAGTTGTGTACAGTCAGTTTATTGCATCGTGTGGTACATTGCAGGTTGTGCTTAGATGGAACTTGCATCTTGTTCCATTGGTGCTGCAGATTGGTCTCATGATAACTGTTGACGCACAGTTGACTGTTAGAAGTTGGAAAAGTCAAAATGTTGAGTAATAGAAGCAGTTAAAGGTTGGCAACGGTCTTTCTATAATTGTGCATGTGAATGGACTCTTAATTCTGACAACAATTCTGCAAATTTGACTACTTATTCATATTCTTTAAAATGTTGCAGATACCGCCCAATGGTATAAATAAAATTGCAAAACCAGTTGATTTTGCAACAATGATGTTTGGTAGCCTAATTATTATGTTAATGAATGAGTAATTCTAATGAATGAATCAATAATCTGAAAACACAATCTAAAATCCCACCACAGGACCTGTGATATTAATTAAGTAATTCTGGAATAATCATGTGTTATCATCAATGGGGATCATAAAGTCCCACTGGTTCATTAATGACCTCAGGAGAAGCAAATTTCCACTCTTACTCAGTCTAGTTTAAACAGAACTCCAGACTCTCAGCCACGTAGGTGACCATTAATTGCCCTGTAAAATGACCTTACAAGCCACTCAGTTATATTCATGGAGGTGGATCACCTTTTCAGGGGCAACACCCATATCCTTGCACAAATAAAAAATAAGTCAATTTATTTGTCTATGCATTTTTAGCATGTGAAGGTGCAAGTATTGGACTGGGGTGGACAAAGTCAGAAGTCACATGATACCAGATTATAGTCCGACAGGTTTGTTTGAAATCACTAGCTTTCAATACACTGCTCAGATGAAGTGGAGGGAAGCACACAAGCACAAACGCATAATGGCAAGATAATCCCAGGCAATTAAGAATGTCAAAAGGTAAATGTAAATAGTGTGAGAGGAGTGTCCGTAGAATAACAAGACTTTGCAGGTGATCAAAAGGATCAAATGGTGTGACTAAATTGTATACAGCTGAGTAATAAGTGAAGGGATAACCTATGATCCAATTAATTGAGGCAGACAGATAATTACAAAAAATAAAAATATGATGGTGCTGGAGACAAACCAAATGGCTAGAATAACATGATAGGCGGAAGAGTCGCATGACGAGGGTCTAACCAAAGTAACAAGTAATCCAAAACCATACAAACTGATTAAGGTAGAGAGATAATAACGAGGTATCAAGGCAATGGTGTCAAAACAGAATAGTAAAGAAGATTTTACACAGAACAGTGTGGTGGAGTTACATGTAGTGTGACATGAACCCAAGATCACGGTTGAGGCCGTTCTCATGGTACGGAACTTGGCTATCAGTTTCTGCTCAGCAATTCTGTGTTGTGGTGCATCTCAAAGACCACCTTTTAGGGTGTTTACCTGAAGCTTGAAGGCTGCATGTCCTTGACCGCTGAGATGTTCCCTGACTGGGGAGAAGCATTCCTGTCTGGCGATTGCTATGCAGTGTCCGTTCATTATTTATCGTAGCATCTGCATGGTCTTGCCAATGTACCATGCCACAGGGCATCCTTGCCTGCAGCATATGAGGTAGACAATGTTGGCCAAGTCACATGAGTATCTGCCATGTACATAGTGGGTGGTGTTCCCATGTATGATGGTAGTATCCATGTCGATGATCTGACATGTCTTGCAATCAAGGACATTCAGATTCCCACCTTTGGATAACTGTCCTCCAAGGTGGCCTTTTGAGATACACAACAAAGCAGAATGGCTTCCCTCCACTTCACCTATTCAAGGAGCAGCACGCCAAAAGCTTGTGATGTTAAATAAATCTGTTGGATTATAACCTGGTGTCATGTGACTTATGACTTATTGCATATTTAGATCCAGGAATTCCTAGCTCATAACTTATTTTGTAACAAGCTTCAGTTATTTACCAAATTTCTATTAAAAAAAAGCTAAAATATATTATGGCTCAAATTGTTCATAATTGGAGCGGCTACCAACAGTCAAGTCAGTTATCATTTGTCTGAACGCTAATTCATCTTTAATGAAAATCTGTTGAAAAATCGGATCTGAGATCTTATGCATTAATCATGTTATAATAAGTTGAAGAGACTACAACTGTACAGTGTTGTAGGTGTTGTCAGCTGTCTCTCAGTGCTATCTGTTTGGAGTCATGAGTTTTTGCCGTAAGTTTTCATACTGGGCGAATCTAAACTGCAGAACTTTGGACTCATGGGATAGAACATGCCACGATGTGAAGTACTTGCTTCTTTTTTTTCTTTCTCTGCTGCTTTGTTTCATCGTTAACATATTTGGACACAAAGCATGGTGCAACTCAGACACATTATCATTTTGAACGATTAGTAGCAAGCTTAACTCAGTCATTAACATCAATATTACCGTGCTTCAAGATCGTCAAGGTATCTCGGCAACATTTCCTTTATTTTCCTGTGGAGCACTTGAGAGTTGAGGAAACCAGGGCTAGCAGGGGAGATGTACTAAGTCAGTACAGACAGTGTCCAGTTCATTACAGTTGCTTTTGCAGGTGTTTTGCTTGAACGCTTGTGGAACTGTCTTCAAGAAGGAGACTAACAAAGTTTGATGGCCAACCTGTTGAATCCAGAGGATGTGACAGAAGCATTGCTAATGGAATTTTTCAAATGTTGTTATGTCAAGAAGGCTAATGGGATGTTATCTTTTATTCTGAGAAGATTTGAAAGGGGAGCAAGCCAACTGGATATAAAATTGGCTTGAAGGTAGGATACAGAGAGTCGTGCCTGAGGATTTCTTTTTGGACTGGAGGCTTGTGACCAGTGGTGTGCTACGAGGATTGGTGTTGAGTCCACTGTTTTTTATCATTTATACAAATCATTTGGATGTGAATATAGGAGATATGGTTAGATTGCAGATTATACTAAAATTGGTGACGTTGTGGACACTTAAGAAGATTATCTCAGAGTACAACAGGAGCTTGATCAAATGTGTCAATGGACCAAAGAGTGGCAGATGGAGTTTAATTTAGATAAATGTGAGGTGTTGCATTTTGTCAAGGCCAATCAGGGCAGGAGTTATACACTTATTGGTAGGACCCTGGGGAGTGTTTCTGAAGAAAGAGACCTAGGGATGAAGGTATATAATTCCTTGAAAGTGGAGTCACATGGGTAGACAGGGTGGTGAAGAACGTAGTGGCACACTTGCCTTCATTGATCAGAACGTTGAATATAGGGATGCCATGTTGTGACTGTACAGGACATTGCTTCAGCCACTTTTAGAATACTGTATAGAATTCTGGTCACCCTTCTATAGAAAATATATTGTTAAACTTGAAAGGTTGCAGAAAAGATTTACAAGAATGGGGTTGCTGGTGTTGGAGGATATGAATTATAGTAGAGGCTGAATAGGCTGGGGCCACGTACCCTGGACCACTGGAGGATGAAGGGTGACCTTATGGAGGTTTATAAAATCTTGAGCGGCATGCTTAGGGTGAATAGCCAAGATATTTTTCCTTGGGTGGGTGAGTCCAAAACTAGAGGGCATAGATTTAAGTTGAGAGAGGAAAGGTTTAAAAATGACTTGAGGGGTAACTTTTTCACACAATGGGTGGTGCATGTGTGGAATAAGCTGCCAGAGGAAGTAGTGGGGGCTAGTACATTTAAAAAGCATCTGGATGGTTACGTGAATAAGAAGGATTTGCAGGGGTGCGGGTGAACTGCTGGTAAATGGGAATACGTCAGGTTGGGATCTCTAGTCGGCATGGATGAGTTGGACTGAAGGGTCTGTTTCAATCCTGTTTGAGTCTATGACTCTAAAAGTAAGGTTCTTATGCTTCAAATTATAGAACATTGGTGAGATCTCAATTTGAATACCATATAAAGTTTTGGTCTCCTTACTTAAGGAAGAATTTATTAGAGACAGTTTAGAAGAGGTTTTACTAGATTTATATCTGAAATGAGCAGGTTGTTACATAAGGATAGGGTGGACAGACTGAGCTTGTTTCCACCAGAGTTTAGAATAGTACAAGATAATATGACTGTAAATGATCCTGAATAGTTTTAACAAGGTGGATGGGGAAAGGATGTTTCTTCTCATGGATGAACCCAGAACTAGTGGGCACTGTTTTACAATTAGATGTTAGCCTTTATGGAAAGGTGAGGAGTTTTTGTCTTCCTTGTAAGGGTAGTGCAACCTTTTAACTCTGCCTTACAAGGCACTAGGGGCCTATTTTTAAGGCAGAGGTTGATAGGTTCTTGGCAGGCCAGAGGATCAAAGATATTATCTTCATGGTTGTTGGGAGTGCAAAATACAAAACACATATATATCAGTCATGACCTTATTAAATGGTGGAGTAAGTGGAGGGACTGAATGGCTTAATTCTGCACCATTTTGGGATATGCCACTGCTGAATAGTCCAGGTCTCTCAGTAGTACAGCAGTGTGGTGACAATTGCTTTGCAATTGTATCATGATTATATGACCAAATGCTTCTTGAGTGGGAGATCTGAAACAGTCCGCTTTAAAGTTCGGATCAGCATCAAGCACAGTTGTGTGACAGCAACCATATTGTTTACATTTTACCTGAAGGTGGCTGGTAACCTCATGCAAGATCAACTGACCTCTGGTGTGAGAATCAAATGCTGCCCAGATAGGAACATTTTTGTGACTGACTACTGTGGATTTGCATGACCTACAGTTTGTGGATGGTTGCAGTGGTATTGCCAATTCTACGCTAAATTGCAAGCCACTCTTAATTTCTTTAATTCTACATGCAAGAGCCTGTCCTTGAATGTATTAAAACAAAACTGCAATATCAACCTAGACCTGGCCAGCCAAATAATCCAAATAATGATGGAGAGAGGCTGAAACATGAATGCTTTACATTTAGCTCCCTCCAAGGGATACATGTTCATTAAAATACTGGCTGCTTCAGGAAGAAAACATAATTTTGAAATAATCTTTTGGACAATGGCAATTAATATGAGTCATGCCTCAGGAAAATGCTCAACAGCTTGTATTTATTTGTATTTGATTAGCTGGCGATTTACTTAACAATGCTTTCTAGTTCTAAAACCTAGTATTCACATTGTTTCAGTTCTGTTTTCAGAATTCTATTCCCTAAATAGTCATAAGAAATAGGAGCAGAATTTGGCTACTCAGCCCATTGCATCTGCTACACCATTCGATCATGATGACCATGTTTCTCAACCTTATCCTCCCGCCTTTTCCTGTAACAGTTGTTTTCCTTGCTAACGAAGAACCTATTTTTCTCTGTCTTAAATATGCTCATTGACTTGGTCTCCACGGGATTCTGCACCGGTGACTTCTTTAGATTCACCACCCTTTGGCTGAAGAAATTCCCCCTCATCTCAGTCTAAAGTATCATCCCTTCACTCTAAGGTTGTGCCCTGGGTCCTATTCCCTCTTGCTAGTGGAAACATTTTCTCCATATCCTTTCTATCCAGGCCTCTCATTCTGTAAGTTTCAATAAGATCATCCCTCATCCCTCTAACTCCATCAAATACAGACCCAGAGTCCTCAACTGCTCTTCATGTGACTAGTGCTTCATTCCCAGCATCATTCTTGTAAACCAGGATCCCCTCCAGGAAGAGCATGCCCTTCCTTAAATGTGGAGCCCAAAACAGCTCACATTATTCTCAATGTGGTCTGACCAGACCCTTTTACAACCTCTGCTGTGCATCCCTGCTATTGTATTCTTACCCTCTTGAAATTAATGCTACCATTGCATTTGTCTTCCTAACTGTCAGCTGAACCTGCATATTAACCTTAGGAGAATCCTGAACCAGGGCTCCTACGTTCCTTTATGCTTCAGATTTCCAAACCTTTTCCCATTTATAAAATGGTCTATGCCTCTATACTTCCTATCAATGTGCACAACCTCACATTTCACACATTGTGCTCCATCTGCACTGCTTTGCCCATGCTCCTAGCCTAAGCAAATCCTTCCGCAGCCTCCCCTCTTCCTCAACACTACCTGTACCTTCACCTATCTTTGTGTCATCTGCAAACTTAGCAACAATATCCAGATCACATGACGAGAAGCAATGTCAGAATTTGTGTCATTATTTCTTTGCAGCCTGGAACTAGGTATTGTTCAAATGAACCAGCAATATTTTTATTTAATAAGTGGTAGCTGTTGGCATTCAAGTTGCACATTCTGTATTTTATTTCCCAAAATCTTTCATATAATACATTTGTACCATTGTGACTCACTCAACTTCTACATGGTCCTACTATAGCAGCAGTGAAGGCAGGACTGCACATCCTAAACTGGTCTCCTGTAATATAATTTAGTTTTGTTTCTAAACAGCATTTAAATACGTATGAAACTACTGAATAAAATATTGAAAAGCAAGGGGCAAACATTTGCTTATAGATTTAACAGCTGAATCCTATTGTCTATTCAAAATACTTGTTGCTCATTGCCATCAAACTGATTTTCCATTGCCACCATTCAGTTTTTATTCCAGTTAATTACGTGCAGAAAATTATTGATGATGAGACACCTCACTACTTGGTGACGTATTTGGCACGTTATCACATCCGGAATTCTAATTATATAATGTGGCTACATATTCTTCTGATAGATGATGTGAGATGGTAGTCTGTATTTGTGCACCCAAATAAATTTTGTCAAGTAATTGAACAAAAAATTTGCCTCCCCAAAAGTACACTTGTGTCTGATTTAGTTTTGGAATTAAATGTTCCTTGATTAAAAGGCAAATGTAAAGATGCTATTGACTTATGAGACCATTACTGAGAGATGACTGGTGGTGGCTTAACACATGAGGTGAGGGGAGAGGTTATGAAAGAGTATTCACGATAATCTCAACTGGTGCAGGAATGGAACTGCTGGTGTTAGTCTGCATTGCAAACCAGACAATGGTCGGAAGCTAACCAACTCGCTGCAAAGCCAGGATATTTCTGAGTACTAAAATTCTTCCAAAGACAACACTGTGTGTTGAATTTAAATGAAATCATTGTAAAGCTGTTCTCTAGCCCTCACATGACAACTGCCCTCCACCCTATAAATTCCATTTGGCATCACCTGATCTGTACTCCGTCCCCTGACCCCTTATATCCTTCATGTCCACTTGTGTCCCTCTGCTAACCCCTATAAGATATACCTACTGTGTAAAGCTGTGTTTCTGCACTGAGCCCACATAGCCCTGTCTACCCCAATGCCAATTAATGCTCCTCTGGCCACAATCATTATCTTTTAGAGCCCTATGCCAGCTAGTGGTCATCACCCACCCTTTGGCATCTGCCACCATGGTAACTAACCTAGTTTCCACTTGGAAGAGCTCTCTTTTGTAAACCCCATTCACTGCATGTACATTCAGTTATAGTCCAACAGGTTTATTTGAAATCACAAGCTTTTGGAGCATTTCACTTGACAAAGGTATCATGCGATTTCTGACATTGTCCACCCCAGTCCAACACTGACATCTCCACATCAGCGCATTTACATTCCTACAATTACATAATATGTTAGAACAACAAGCATTTCATTACAAATATAAGCATAAATTGCTGGAAAAACTCAGCAGGTCTGGCAACACCTATGCAGACAAAGCAGAATTAACATTGCAGAACACGTTTTTTTAAAACAAGTATTGGAATTCATAGTTCCACTTAAAAGAGTCTATAACCATTTGTAGCTGTCAATCGAACAGTGAAATGCCAGATACACTACTGTGATAATAGATGGTTGTGAGATTAGACATGCAGCAATAATCATGATTGAACTTGATATTTTATGAAAATGACCGGAGCTTCCAGTTGCCTGCCACTTCAGCACACCACTGTGTTCCCTGGCCAATATTTCTTTCTCAGGTTTGCTGCAGCACTCCAGCGAGGCTCAGTGACAACTGGAAGAACAACCCATCTTAATTTCTGCTTGGAAACCCCTGCAGTCTTCTGGACTTAATATCGAGTTCAATCTTTATAGATCACCTTCTTCCATGTCCTTTATCCCCCTTCACACCCAGACCCTGGCATATCAGCTTTTCTTGCTCTTTGGCAGACTATCATCTATCTCTTTGTTTCCCTTTCTGTCATTCTCTCACTTTCTGGGCTTTACCTCCGCTCTTCCGCTTGCTCCTTCCACTGTATTCAGTATATATGCCACATTTTCCTAGCTACTATCAGTTCAGGGTCACTGAATCGGAATTTTAGAATGTTTTAAAGATTTTGACATTGCATCAACTTCAGAACAAATAAGATTTTGGAAAATGGCAAGTTTGATAGAAGAATTCAACATCTAGGTGAATCAATAGAAGATTGTAAAAATGAATTATATAGAATAATTGAAGGTGTGGCCTTTGAGATTTGAAAGCAGAATTGAATAGTAACCACAATAATGTTTGAACAGTTGATGAATCTCTATCAGATTTATTACAGTCAAAAGCAGCCCTCACTGTGGAGGGGAGTGGGGTAGGCAAGGCAACTAATGAGACAATCAGAGGTTTGAAATAAAAACAGATCAACCCTCAGAAGTTAATTTCGCAAAATCAATACAATTCCTAATATGCAAAATAGTTAAAAAGTCATACAAACAAAGGCATCATGGGAAGAGAAAGTGCAAGATGCCATAAGGTGCAAAGAAAACCTCACAGGTGAGTACAGTGAAGTGCAAATAAAACAGAATGCTTATAATGTACCAAAATCAGTCACTTTCAAAAACATGCACCAAAGTTAAAGTCAATTTCTAAAAGTCCAAATACAGTGTTTAAAATAGAGCTACTTTTGAAATGTAGCAATCTTCACTAGAAAGGAGGGCCAAAAGATTTCCCTGGGAAGATCAAAGGTCCTAACAGTGTATTGTGATCCGTAGGCAGGTATGTCAATGGATAGGTAACTGTTTTCAAAGTAGACAAAGGAACAAATGTATTGTCAGACAAGGATCAGAAGCTGGCAAAGCATTACTTACAACCAACAGAAACTCAGTTTCACAGACCAGGTGGAATCCAATTAATAATTAAAGATTGCTGCAAAGAATACTACAGTCCAAAGGAAGACACATGCTGGAAACATTGTGCAAGTTACTTAATAATTTTCTTTGTCACCAAAATAGCATTTATTGATCTAAACATAATCAAGACAATGGAAAAAGCAACCATGGATGGGCAAGAAGACACTTGCAGAAAGACTTCTGAAATTATTCAAAAGACTAAAAAGATCTAAAACAGAATACAGCATCAATTTGAGGAAGGAGGACAAATCTGTTTACATCTTGAAAATATAATCACACTGATGAATGGAGAATTTCAGCTATGTTAGTTCTCTGGTCACAAAGCCAGTAATGCGGTGATTGAGAATGGTTCCTGTCCCAAATCAATAAAGCCTGTAAGAAGAGAATTTCATTAAGCCCTCAGTGGTCAAATCTTCATTAAAGTTGTCTGAAAGCATCATATTCATGAAACTGGATGCAAACAGTGGCTTTTGGACAGTCAGAGTCATAGAGATGTACAGCATGGAAACAGGCCCTTCGGTCCAATCCGTCCATGCCAACCAGATATCCCAACCCAATCTAGTCCCACCTGTCAGCACCCGGCCCATATCCCTCCAAACCCTTCCTATTCACATACCCATCATAATGCCTTTTAAATATTGTTTTGTACTAGCCTCTACCACTTCCTCTGGCAGCTCATTCCATACATGTACCACCCTCTGCGTGAAAAAGTTGCACCAAAGGTCTCTTTTATATCTTTCCCCTCTCACCCTAAACCTATGCCCTCCAGTTCTGGACACCCCGACCCCAGGGAAAATACTTTGTCTATTTACCCTATCCATGCCCCTCATGATTTTGTGAACCTCTATAAAGACACCCCTCAACCTCCAACGCTCCAGGGAAAACATCCCCTGCCTGTTCAGCCTCTCCCTATAGCTCAAATCCTCCAACCCTGGCAACATCCCTGTAAATCATTTCTGAACCCTTTCACGTTTCACAACATCATTCTGATAGGAAGGAGACCAGAATTGCACACAATATTCCAACAATGGCCTAACCAATGTCCTGTACAGTCGCAACATGACCTCCCAACTCCTGTACTCAATAATCTGACCAATAAAAGAAAGCATACCAAACGCCTTCTTCACTATTCTATCTACCTGTGGCTCCACTTTCAAGGAGCTATGAACCTGCACTCCAAGGTCTCTTTGTTCAGCAACACTCCCTTGGGCCTTACCATTAAGTGTATGAGTCCTACTAAGATTTGCTTTCCCAAAATGCAGCACCTCGCATTTATCTGAATTAAACTCCATCTGCCACTTCTCAGCCCATTGGCCCATCTGCCCTTTTGAATGGAAAGTCAAAATTAATAATAACTTCTACTCCTTTTGGAAGATTTTGTTTTAATTATTTGCCATCTGGTGTAAAATTAGCTTCAGAAACTTTCCAAAGAACTCTATCCAATGTTATACAATGTCTTGGTGCAGTCATATACCATATAAATGATATCTTAACTTGTCATGGAGGCAATGATATAGTTTTGTTGTTGGTGAAGTAATAATTTAGAAACCCTGGTAATGCTCAGGACCTGGGTTCAAACCCCACCATATCAGATGATAGAATTGAATTTTTAAAAAACTGAATAATACTTCAATGGTATCCATGAATTGTTGGGAAAAACCCATCTGTGTCCTTTAAGGAAGGAAATCTGCTATCCTTACCTGGTCTGGCTTACATGTGACTCCTGACCACTGAAATAACTTCCGCAGAAGTAGAGAACTTGCAGATACCCTTGATTTCTGGGTAAATAATGTGTTTTCCATGGTTTTTTCCCACCAATGCTGATTTGCTGAGATTGTGAGAGAGAAACAGGCACTTTCTGTCTCCTTTCTGTGTTCAGTCTATGTTACTTTCTCATACTTTGTTATTCAAAACAAGGAAATATAGTTAATTTGTATATTCCATCAGTACCTCCAATGTCTTTTGCAAATTGAACACTCCAAAAGTAACCTTTCATCTTCAGTTTGTGAAGTTATCTTGCAAGTCTGAGTAAAACAAGAGATATGAATTTCTTGACACCTCACTGAATTTCAGTACTTCCTGATTAAATTGGTAACTTTAAAACAGCAGTTTTTGTATGTTCTCTATGGGTTGCCTGAGCTGGTCAGGTTGACACAGAAGTCATAGAGTCAAAGTCATACAGCATGCAAACTTCAGTCTAACCAGCCTATGCTGAATGTAATCTCAAACTAAACTAGTCCCAGCTGCCTGCACTTTGCCAATGTCCCTCCAAATATTTCCTAATCATGCACTTCCTAAATGTCTTTTAAATGTTGTAACTGTTGCCACATCCATCTTGTTACGAAGTCGAAGTTTAAAGATTGTATGTTCACTTTAAGATAGAAAGTGTTTCAGATAGAAAGTACAACCTCAATTGCCAAAACAGAAGAGCTACGAGATGGGTTGTTCCATTATCAATACATGCAACAATTGGCTCTTCAATGGATACCTGAGTTTTGGTTGCTGTTTTGACAACAATTCAAATTTAACCAATTAATTTAAATGAAGTCCAGGATACTAAAACCCAATTGAGTTTGAATTTGTTGTATTGACAGTATTGGACCAATGAGAGGGAATGATGTTGGGGGTCATAAAGCTTGGGCATTTTGAAAATTGGTCAGAGCAACTACTACTGAATAGCAGAGCAACTGCCAGAGAGCTGGAGAGCTAACTGCCAGTTCAAAATGAAAAGCTGTCAAAGAAATCAGAAGGCACTGTCTATCAAAAGGTACCTTTTCCTGTTAAAAAAAAACTGACAGTAAAAAGAAAGCTGACAACCCAGGGAGAAGATGGCAGAATCAGAAGACCAGAAAGAAAACAGCATACAAGACTGTGTGGCCTTGAGGTTACGTTACTGTAATGTTTAATAATTGTGTTGTTGGAACAGCATATTGATAGAATTGTGTTCAGTTAAGGGATAGTGGTTAGTTAGGGGAAAGAATATTCAGTTTGTTAATAGTTTTGTTTAGTGTTCACTATTAGAGTTAAGAAAATAGATTGTTATTTTTTCTTTAAATAGTGGAAATTAGGAGTTTTCTTTCACTCGCTCACACATTTTAACAGAGGGGTTCGACCTCCACGTCGTAACACTCTGGAAGTTCATTCCACACACTAACTACTTTTTATGTAAAACAATAGCCTGTCATGTCTTTTTTAAATCTTCCTCCTCTCACCTTAAAAATATGCCCCGTAGTCTTGAAATCCCTTACGTTAGGGAAAAGACACCTGCCATTCACCTTATCTATAACCCTCATTATTTTATAAATCTCTATAAGGTTACCTCTCAACCTCCTACTCTCCAGTGAAAAAATCCCAGCCTATTCAGCCTCTCCTTATAACTCAAACTCTCCATTCCTGGCAACATCATGGTAACTCTCTCCTGAACCCTCTCCAGCTTAATAATTTCCTTCCTATAACAGGGTGACCAGAACTGCACACAGTACTCCAGAAGAGACCTCACCAACATCCTGTACAATCCCAACTCCTATATTCAAAGGTCTGAGCAATGAAGACAAGCATGCTAAATGCCTTCTTAACCACCTTATCTATATGTGATGCAAACTTCAAAGAATTATGTATATGAACCCTTAGGTCTCTCGGTTCTACAACACAACCTAAGGCCCCACTTTTAATTGTATAAATATTGTCTTTGATTATTTTACCAAAATGGAGGACAGAATAGCAGATCCACAAAATACAGGAACTATTGATGAATTTATCATACTCTTTCAGTTAAAACACTTCACTGTTTTCTTGGAATACGCAATCAACTCACAAACTTATGACCAAATTTGGTGCAAGTTCCTGAATATTTAAGGCAAATCTTGAAGAAAGAACATGCTGCTGGGATGGACATCAGAAAGAGGCATTTCAAAGGATCAAGAAAATGCTATGGTTGCCAGATATTTTAACACACCATAACCCCTCAATCCCAAATAGATACCTCACCATATGGGGCTATCCTCTTTCAAGTACAGACAAATGGATGTTAAAGGCCAACATATTATCTGCCTTGAGTATTGTCAGATATTAAGATGAGATATGATCTCATTAAGAAAGAAGGTATGGCAGTCATAAAAAAAGTTCTTAAGCTACATTATTGGTCATGAAAGCAGATTTCAATTCTTGATTTTTATTCCTTGATGGAAAAGAACTTGAAAGAATTGCATGAGAAATCCAGAGATTCTGTCTGTGTTTAATGAGATATGCTTATGAACTAGTATATAGAGTCATAGTGTCATAGATCTGTATAGCATGGAAACAGACCCTTCAGTCCAACTTGTTCTGGCCAACCAGCTATCCCAAATTAGTCTAGTTCCATTTGCCAGCATTTGACCCATAACCCCCTAAACCCTTCCTGTTCATATACCCATCTAGATGCCTTATAAATGTTGTGATTGTATCAGCCTCCACCACCTCCTCTGGCAGTTCATACCATACACACACTCTGTGTGAGAAAGTTGCCCCTTAGGTCCCTTTTAAACCTTTCCCCTCTCACCTTAAATCTGTGGCCTCTAGTTCTGGATTCCCTCACCCTAGGGAAAAGACCTTGGCTATTCATCTCATCCCTTATGGTTTTATAAATCTCTATAAGGTCACCCCTCAGTCTCCAAAGCTCAAGGGAAAATAGCCCCAGTCTATTCAGCCTCTCCCGATAGCTCAAATCTTCCAACCCTGACAAAATTCGTATCAATTGTTTCTGAGCCCTTTCAAGTTTCAGAGCATCCTTCCTATAGCAGGGAGACCAGAATTGCTTGCAGTATTCCAAAAGTGGCCTAACCAGTGTCCCTTTTAGCCGCAATATGACTTCCCCATTCCTATACTCAATGCACTGACCAGTAAAGAAAAGCATACTAAACTTTCTTCACTATCCTATCTACCTGCGACTCCACTTTCAAGGAACAATGAACCTGCACTCCAAAGATGTCTTTGTTCGGCAACACTCCCAGGACCCTACCATGCAGTGTGTAAGTCCTTCGCTGATTTGCCTTTCTAAAATGCAACATTTCATATTTATCTAAATTAAACTCCATCTGCCACTCCTCAGCCCATCACCCATACTACAGGATAAACTAAAAATAATGACAAATGCACTGGATACACCACACATGAATTGTCACACCCTCAGACAATCACAGCAGATTGGTCAGCAAGCATTAATGAATTCAAAAACAACGTAAAAATTTGTTAGGTGCAGATGAAAGATGATGACTCTACCTGAATTTCTCAATACTGTGTACAACATTGGCCAGAAGAATGGCTTCCTGGCATAGTCAGGGAAACTTTCTTCAAATTTAGAAATGCTTCAACATCATAGAGAATATACTAGTTAGTGTACAACAAAATGATAGTAATTCCAGTATCTGTCTGAGAGAAAAAATGCACTAGGGCCACATAAACATAATGAAATGCAGAGTTTGTGTTCAGTCTGGTAGCCAAGAATTTCAAAAAAGTTAGAAGAAATTATTTCAAATTGTGAGTATATCAACCAGAACAGAGAGAATGTCTAATAACATGCAAATATCCAACCAGTTCGTGGGGATGTCTAGGAATAAATTTAATCTTCTGCTATGGCACCTCCTACTTCATTGTCATAGATTACTTTTCTAGATGGATCCTAGTTAATAGCTATACATGCTTTCAATTTGTGCATTGAAAGAAATGTTCGCAACATATGGAACACCAGACCAAGTTCTAACAGACAACCACTTACAATTCACTTGAATATTTCACTCATTTAACAGAAAAAAAGTGGTTTAACATTTTAAAAGGTCTTCAAATATCCTCAATCTAATAATGAAGCAGGACAACGAGTCAGAATGATAAAATCACTCTTAAAGAAAAATAGATTTCTGTTAAACTATATGTCAACTCTATTATTGCGTGAGTTAGCACCATTAGAGTTATTGGCAGGAAAAAAACTCAAAACACAATTTCATATCTTACCCAATAAATTACTTCAGAAAAAAAAAGTTTACTTGTCATGTATTCATTAACACTACTAAGTACATGTCTAATAATATCGTTTCAAGTGCTAGTATATATGGACTAACAGAAAGTGGCATCTTCTAGCCTCTTCCACAGTTGTTACAGTTACAAACACATGTGGCTGTGTGCTGTGTATTTAGTGATATTTTACATGCAACCTTTGCATTTTTCCATTGCTATACTTAGGGCTGTCAGATCCCAATGAGCAAAAGAACATTTTGTCACTGCATGCTATATTAGAAAAAGTTCATGCGCCAAGAAATGCTGTTTTGTTTTGTTTACTTAGTGAACTGTTGCCCAGTTGCCGTCTGCAAAGTGAAAAGAAGATTAAAATGAAAAAGATATATAACAGTTGTCATATCAAAAGCCATCACCGAAGTTTTTCGAAGTAATGGCTGCTAAACCTGGAGTTTCCTTACATATATAAATAGATTGATTCTGGGAGAAGAGATTCGAGCTATTCTGATGATGATAGCTTCAGAAACTAGATATGTGTTATGCAAGAGTATTTACATGATTGGGTAAGGCATTTACATTAACCTCACCTTGAAAGACTGAATCAGCTTTTGTCGCAAACTGAAATGCATCTTACACTCTCCTAGAATAGTGCATGAGGTTTCAACCAATGCCTTTTTCTCCATGACAAGTATACCACATATGGACCAAACTACAGATGCATTAGGTGAAAGTAATAGCCCTGCAATAGTGAGCATTTAGAAACACAGAAACATAGAACATAGAAAGTAGGTGCAGGTGTAGGCCATTTGGCCTTTTGAGGCTGTACCACCATTCAATATGATTATGGCTGATCATGCAAACTCAGAATGCCATTCCCGCTTTTTCTCAATGCCCCTTGATTCCTTTTGGCGCAAGGGCCATATCCAGCTCCCTCTTAAATGTGTCTAACAATGGCCTCAACAGCTTCCTATGGTAGAGATTCCACGGGTTCACAATTCTCTGAGTGAAGAAATTCTTCCTCCTCTCAGTCCTGAATGGCTTCCCCTTAGACTGTGACCCCTAATTCTGGAGTTCCTCAAATTGGAAACATTCTTCCCACAGGTGGCACAGTGGTTAGCACTGCTGCCTCACAGCGCCAGAGACCCAGGTTCCATTCCCGCCTCAGGCGACTGACTGTGTGGAGTTTGCACATTCTCCCTGTGTCTGCTTGGGTTTCCTCCGGGTGCTCCGGTTTCCTCCCACAGTCCAAAAAAATGTACAGGTTAGGTGAATTGGCCATGCTAAATTGCCTGTAGTGTTAGGTGCAGGGGTAAATGTAAGGGAATGGGACTGGGTGGGTTGCGCTTCAGCGGGTCAGTGTGGACTTGTTGGGCCGAAGGGCCTGTTTCCACACTGTAAGTAATCTAATCTAATCTAATCTAGCCTGTCCAGTCCCAACAGGAGTTTATATGTTTCTATGAGATCTCCCCCTACCCATTCTCCTAAATTCCAGCGAATACAAACCCAGTCAATCTAGTCATTCTTCATATATCAGTCCTGCTATCCCAGAAATCGGTCTGGTGAAATTCCGATGGGCTCCCTCAATAGCAAGAACTTGAAATTTTTTGATGCCAAGATGTCTTAAAGGTGAAAAGCAAAGTAGAGATGTGTTGATGTCTAAGGAGGCTATTCTAGAGCTTTGGACTCAGATAATTGAATATATGGCCACCAGTATTAGAGCATTTATTGGAGACCAGTATGAGAGGAATGCAGGTATTTTAGAGGATTGTGGGATTGGAGGAAATTAGATCGGGAGGGACAAGGCTCATTTGTTATGGACCAGACCAGACTCCCTCAAAACATTTCAACAAAGTAGCCCGGACACTAACTTTGCTAGTTGTTTTAAGCAGGTGTAAAGTGGATATTCTCGTGGCAATGCAGCTGGCCCAGTCACTTGATTTCAAACAAAACAGAATTTATTTGCAAGATTACTGAGTGAAGCACAAACAAAATAGAACAGAATACAGAATAACTTCATTTATCTGAAAACCCAACAGATTCTTCCAACTTAATGATGCTGTTACTGGCTTTTCAACTACAGTAGGCAGCACTCCTACCTGTGAACCAGCTACATCATTAGCAAGGACAAATTGTATTCCTGTAGCTGATGGTTTGTCCAGTATACCGACCATGACTTCTTCACTCTTCTCTGGACATTCTGACCTCCCTCTACATAATTGAGCACTTCTTGTCTCACTGTGAATTTTGTTACCAGAACCTTTTCTGGCAGAGGTCCTTCAGAGGTACATATCTCCTCATCTTTCAACATCACAGACTGAGAGGATCCTGTGTCTCTTAATATTTTAACCTCTTTACCTACTGCTCCTGGCCTATGGGAGTAAATTCTACCTTTGCAGATATATGGTTTAAGAAGACCTAGCACTTTTTCCCTAACCAACCTCTGACCAGGTTGTACATTCTGGTGCAGCTTTCTAGCCTCCACTGTGCTTTCCATTGCTACTCAAACAAAATTCACTATTTTCCTTCATCTAGCTTCCCCGTGCTTTTCCTGACTCACCAGCACTGTGATTTCATATGGCCTACTTTATTGCAGTGAAAACACCGAAGCTTTTTAATTTCTCTTTCCTCTTCAAGCGTTTCCTTTTCACCCTGTGGTAAGTTATCCTTATGATCTTCACTGAGATCTACCTTTCCCTTTCCACGTAAGGATTCTCTTTTCTCCAATTTCTATCCCTCATGGATTGAAATGATTTTGGAAGCCAAACTTTGATTTCTGAACCAACTCATAATCATCAGCCATTTCAGCTACTAATCTTGCCATTTTAACTCTCTGCTCTTCCATATGAGTTCTCACTACTTCAGGAAGTGAATTTTTGAACTCCACTAAAATAATCATCTCTCTAACAGCTGCATTTTTAATGCCCTTATCCACTTATCAAAATTACTTTATTTGATCCTTTCAAACTCATTGTATGTTTGACCAGGACCCCACCTTAGATTCCTGAAATATGGTCTGTAAGCTTCTGGTACAAGATCATATGCACTTAAGATGGCTTTCTTCACCTCCTCATATGCCCCAGATACCTCCTCTGATAGTGATGCAAATACTTCACTCACTCTACTTCCAACTTTTGTTTGGATCAACAATACCCACATGGTCACTGGCCACCGTATTTGTTTAGCCACCTTTTCAACTGCGATGAAAAAAGCTTCTCGTCAAATTTAGGCAATGGTTGAATACTTTTGAACAGTTTCTCACCAGGCTTTTGTCTACCATGGGTTTGTTCATCCTCACTCTCTTCATCACTAAGCTTATCTCAGTCTTCATCTCCATTTTTTGAAGCTGACTTTCCTGTCTAAGTGCCAATTTCTGAAGTTGAAACTCCCTCTCTTTCTTCCTTTCCTCTCTCTCCTTTTCTGTCTCTTCTCGATTTTTCTCTCTCTCTTTCTACTGCCTTTAATTTCATTTCTGTTGCCCTGTCCTTGTCTTTTACCTCTAACTCAAGGTGCTTAATTTTCAATTGAACTTAACATATTTCTAAAGATTCTGATGGTATTTCCAGCAAATTTAAATGCTGAGCTATTGCAGTAATCATTTGTCATTTCCTAACAGAAGGAGGCAGCTCCAACCCCAGCTTGTTTGCTAATTCCAGCAGGTTGGCCTTATTCACCTTCTGTAAAATGTCCAGAGTCACTTCTTCCACCCCCAGAAAACTCCTGGTGACTGAAAGAGCCTTTGCTATCCCAAGCACTGTTTAAACTAACCAAATTCAATGCCAGAACAAAAGATGCTAACACCTGCCACTCGCTACCTTTGAGTCCAACAACTCTAATCCCAATTTGGAACTATAAAACAAATCCCGGACGAGCCCCCAGTCTGTTATGGGCCAGACCAGATTCCATCAAAACATTTCAAGAAATTAGCCTGGACGCTAGTTTTGCTCGTTGTTTTAAGCAGGTTTAATGTGGATATTCCAGGAGTGATGCAGCTGGCCCAACCATTTACTTTTCAATAAAACAGAATTTATTTGCAAGATTACCAAATGAAACACAAACTAAAGAGAACAGAGTACAGAATAAATTTACTTATCTGAATCCCCAACAGATTATTCCAGATTAATGAAACTGTTCCATATACATGTAACCATCCCCACAAACACCCCTTGGCAAAAAAGGTAAAATCAAACACAGGGTTGTAAATGAGAGATGTCAGAGAGAGGGAGGATCAGCATGGAATTGTAGTTTTGGTTCCAGCAGCTTTATAACTGACTGCCTGCTAAAATCAAACTAAACCAAGCCAGAGAACCACTGAGCTTGGAGAACTGGCCACTTTACATTTTACAAATTATTTATTAAACTTGAAAGCCCCTTGCCTGAGGCAGTATCTGCGAGCTATAATCAAACTGGCCGTAAAACGCTTCAACCCTAGACCTCGTGAAGTCTCTGTGTTTACGAACCCTCTGAAAATAAAACCAAGGAAAACACAACCTTGTTAAAGGAGCAGCAGCATCATATATTGAAGGGTTTAAAAGCAGGGATGAAAGTTGTAAAATCAGAGATTTTGCTTGATCAGGAGCCAATGTTGATTAACAAGCATAGGCACAATGGGGGAATATGACTTGCTGTGACTTAAGACACAGGACAGTACACTTTTAAGCTTAGTGGATGGAATGTGGGAGAACAACTCAGAAAGCGTTGGAAAACTTGAGTCTCGAGGTAACAAAGGCATACATGAGGACTTCAGCTGTAGATTAGCTGAGACAGGACAGTGTCAAGCAGCTTTATCAATGTGGAAATAGAAAGTTTTAGAGACGGCATTCCTATGAAGTCAGAAGCACATCTCAGGGTCAAATGTCACACAAATGCAAATAGAATGGCTTATGTCAGACTGTTGCAAGGGAGAGGAATGGTGTTAGTAGCTAGAGTTTGGAGTGGGAGTTAAAAACAGTGGCATCATTGGTCCGATTGGTTAATTGTAGGAAATTTTTTCTCATCTAATCCTGGATGTCAGGTAATATAGCCACAGTGAAGGAGGCAAGAGAGGTAGTGGTGAACTTGAGCTGGATGTCATCAGTGAGTAGGGAAAATTAATGTGCTGCTTTGGTGATGTCACTAATTAGCAGCAGAAGGGAAATGGGAGGGAGACCCAAGATCAATCAGTGTGCAATGGTGCGAGAACAGGAAGTGAAGATATTGCCAGTGATTCTCCAGCTACTTCTAATTAAGAAAGCAACCACACAATTGCAGCCTCACTCAGTAGTGGAAAGGTATTTGAATAGGTATTTCAACACTGAGAAGGACAAGGGGGAGTGTTCATCTTTGTCACACCTACTTTTGTTGTCTTCCATTATTTTGATGAAAAGCTGTTTTATTACTGTGGAAGGGATGGAAACCCGATTGTAAGGATTTGAACATGAAGTTCTGGGAAATTTGCGAATAGATTTGGGACAGAACACACATTCAATGTCTTTAGAGAGGAAAGAAAGATTGAAAGCAGGTTTTTATTTCTGAGGAGAGGTATGATGACTGTAGCTTTAATGAAGAGAGAGAACCATTTATAATATCAGCTAACTTGGCCTGAAGGGGAGGTTAAGTGATTAACAGTTTATTGGGAATAAGATTGAACAAAAGGAAGTGGTTGGAATGAGCTCAAAGATGGCCATATTCCTGGTTAGAGGGGCAGGGGCTGGTCAAAGAAAAGATGGTTGAGTAACTTAAATAAGACCTTCAGGCCCGAGATGAGGAGAAACATTGAAGAAAGTTTGGCCAGACAGTCAAATAAAAGGGACAGACATGGCAGGAGCAGCTGATTGATTTTCCTCAGTCTTAATAGCAAGGAAGCCCGGGAGCCCCTCATTCATTGTTGGAGGTGAATGGGGAGAGGACAGAGGCAATGGGTTTAAGAAGACAATCTGCAGTCATGAAAAGAGGCTGGGTTTATCTCTTTCGAATAGTGAGCCATTTTAGCAGGAGCTGGTACTAACAAAGATAATCTATATAATCAAGCCTGAGAAAATATATAACCATTCAGAATTCAAGGGGGTAGAAGTTGTACCTTGTTCCCTCCAATTTTCTGGCATGTGGCAGCGCCTGGAATAGATGATAACCACTTTACATCTGTAAATGAAGAGCAAATTATTGCAAGAATTGAATTGCTATGGGTTGAACAGGAGCCAAACCATTTCCTTAGAATGAATGTTGATCACATGACCCTCTGACTCCTTTGGCATTCAATCTTTAAAACAGGGCAAATTATTTTTGTGTGGTGTACATAAAGTTGTTTTTAGAAATGAAAGGAAAGCTATTCTAAATATCTCCAGAACTAAATTGTATATCGGGTAGAAGACTTTTATTTAATTTTTTTACCTTCAAAGCCATCCTAAACTTCCATGTGGAACATATTTTCGGTGAGGGAGGGGGAGAGAACATCTGTCATGAGATATACTCTTCACAGAATCAATCCTTTCATGTGACATTAGGAAAAGGTCATTTGCCCCACTCAGTATTCCTGACTTTGCTGCACCTGTCACATGGTGCTAGGGGCTATTTCTATGCTTTGCAGAACAAATGACACCTGGCTTCTGAACATCAGATCAATAAAATCCATGTTCTTGCAGCTTGCTTTTGGACAGAGTGCTGGTCCTTTATCACTGAGCAGCAGGTGTTAAGTACATCACAGCACTAGGCCTGAAATCTGAGCCAAGCACTCAGCTGCTAATACTGTACAGAGGACATCTGAGCACACCGAGGTTAATTCAGGGTGGACCTTACACATGTTTGTTCTGTGTAAATTATGCTATACAGTAGAGGAACACTTTGGAAAGAGCTGAGGTTTGTGTTATTAATTCTATTTAGTATATATTAATTTTTAAAAGCCAGTAATATAACTGGAAAATTGTCCAAATTCAACCAGCTAGCGATACCTTTTGTTCTTCATACCTGATTTCACTTCTTTAACAACAAAATGAGTCATTAATTGCTTTCTGCTGCATAAGGTGGATGATAAACTATTGTAATCCAAAAAGATTTCAAAATCATTATATTATTGCATTTCAATACCTTCTTGCCTTATCCCCTATATTCTTTCCTCCTGTTTTTCTCACTGCATGTATCACTGTGAGAGAATCTCTGGCCCTATCATGACGATTTTTGGCCTGAGATTTGTATGTCCTAATGTTTGCTTAGTTTAGATTCATGGGGGTATGGCCTGGCTGCAAGAATGCTAAGTGTTGGCTGTGAGTTTTCTCTGAATTGCAGGAATTTCTTTTCTTGTCTCATATATGACCTCCACAAGTGAATTCCATCAAACGTTCCAAGGCTGGTTAAATAAAGCATTGTGGCCTCACAGTTTGAGAGGCATCATAAAATCCCAATTGGCTGACACAATGATGCCTGACATCTCAGAGGCTGCCAAGCTGTTCGTTTTCCGATTTCTTCTTCCCTCCACCTCCCCATATGGGAATATCAAACATAGGAACAAGGATGCCAAATTGCAATGGTTTGTACTTCAGCCATCATCATCAGCAGAAAGCAAATCTCTTGTAGGGGAATTCTACTCTTGATCTAATCATGTGGCCTAAGACTTTGAAAATAACTGAGCATAGTTATAGGGTCATCTTCACACAAAGCCAAGCAATGGTGTTTGGGCTGAGCAGCAACTGGGACCGACGCCATTTAGTGGAGCTGTTTTGGTTCTAGCTCCTGATCAAAGAGGCTCGCCTTCACCCATGTATTGTAGTAAAGAAAACCATGCAGGTTGCAAGCTGTATGCATTTGTATTTGAGTATATTTTTAGGACTTTTTATCAAACAATTCATTAATCATCCAAAATGCTGTTTATGTGACTGAATATGAAGGATATATGATTAACAATAAGTAAAAGTAGCCAGGACTGCCAGATACACATGCATTTGGATGGGATGAAAAAGATTACCTCTTAAATAAATTGACAGAAGCTTGGAAGCAGATAGTGTACAGTACAAGGGGAGTAAATGGAGGAAATAATTTTCAGTAACCCTAGCCCTGGAGGAAAATAAAGATGTAAACTGGATTGGAGAAGGGGGAGGGACTGTTACACAATGCGATACTGAGTTGAATGGTAGAAAGGTCCCAGGACCAGCCCTTCATTGTGCTGAATTATGTGATGTTGGCCTAACACTGGGTTTTTCATAGGGCTAAAATGGAAAATTAGCCACGGTTGCTGCTCTTGATTGATTGTGCTGAATTTGTGTTTTTCAGTGTGTAGATGTCAGCTTGAAGCAGAATGAACTCAGCTGTGAGAAACCTGCCAATAGTCCCCATTCCAAAGCCCATAAACATGAGCAGTGACCAGTGTGCATCAGTTGGATGTGGCTGGAAGACAGCTAATCCCTTCGAAGAAAAGAAAAATGGAAAAAAAAATCAAAGAGGTTTTAGAGATAGGGATAATGTGCTTTTTAAATCATTAGGCAATAATTTGTGCGTTGCAAGGCAAATTGATCATTCGTCTTCTTGAATATCTTTAACATTTTAAGTAAAGGAATAATTAATATATATTTAGAAGGAAATATTACATATCTTGCAACGTAAATGCTAAATTTCAAGGTTTCCTGTTTTTGTGTGGTTGGTAATTGTATTGGAATCAGCAGCTCTCAGCTGAAGTAATGGGTGAGAAAATTGAATTGTTCAGCAATTTTAGATGCCTATGTTTAGGTCCTTATTCTGCACATGGTGAGGCCTGAGGAGCCTGGATGTTGATCTCAGACTTTATTCCCTTACAGCTTCGTTGTCAACAGCATGTTTGAGCAATGGAAGCTTGAGCAAAGTTAAGTGGTGGCTAGAGTATGGCAGTGGTGGTGATGGGGGAATGGGGATTGAAACAGTTACAAAATTAGAGCTCTGACCTGGAGGTTGGGGCTGAGGTTGGCAAACGAAGGCCCAACTTGAATTAAAAACAGGATGTACTGAAATAGTCAGCAGGTCTGTGGAAGTCAAAGCAAAGTTAGCTTCAACAGGCCAGAGAGTGGTTTGCATGTAAGCAACTTAGATTTTTAAATACCTTTACACTTTTTAAGATTCGATTAGATTAGATTACTTTACAGTGTGGAAACAGGCCCTTCGGCCCAACAAGTCCACACCGACCCGCCGAAGCGCAACCCACCCATATCCCTACATTTACCCCTTACCTAACACTACGGACAATTTGGCATGGCCAATTCACCTGACCTGCACATCTTTAGACTGTGGGAGGAAACCGGAGCACAAGGAGGAAACCCACGCAGACACGGGGACAATGTGCAAACTCCACACAGTCAGTCGCCTGAGGCGGGAATTGAACACGGGTCTCTGGCGCTGTGAGGCAACAGTGCTAACCACTGTTTAAGTTACATTTATTTTCACTGCCATGATTAGGTTGGATTTCCTGAAGCAGGCATTTTTTTTTCATTCACAAGATGAGGGTGTCATTGGCCAGGCCAGCAAGGCAACCTGGTGGCTCAGTGGTTAGCACTGCTGCCTCACAATGCCAGGGACCCGGGTTCAAGTCCAGCCTCATGTGACTGTCTGTGTGGAGTTTGCACATTCTCCCCGTGTCTGTGTGGGTATCCTCTGGGTGCTCTGGTTTCCCCCCACAATCCAAAGATGTGTAGGTCAGGTGAATTGACCATGCTAAATTGCCCATTGTATTCAAGGATGTGTAAGTTAGGTGCATTAGTCAGGAGTAAATATAAGATAATAGGCTCTGGGTGGGTTTCTCTTAGGAGTGGACCATTAGAGCCAAACGGCCTGTTTCCACACTGTAGGGATTCTGTTTCCCATCCCTAATTGCCCGGGGACAGTTAAATGTCAACCACATTGCTTTTGATGTGGAATCACATATAGGTCAGACCAGGTATGACAGTTTCCTTGATTAGTGAACCAGATGACCAGTTACTAGTGGTGTACCACAAGGGTCAGTGTTGGGTCCACTGCTGTTCGTCATCTTTATAAATGACCTGGATGAGGGCATAGAAGGGTAGGTTAGTAAATTTGCAGACGACACTTAGATCGGTGGAGTTGTGGATAGTGACGAAAGATGTTGTAGGTTACAGAGAAACATAGATAAGCTGCAGAGCTGGGTTGAGAGGTAGCAAATGGAGTTTAATGCAGACAAGTGTGAGGTGATTCACTTTGGTCGGAGTAACCAGAATGCCAAGTACTGGGCTAATGGAAAGATTCTTGATAGCGTAGATGAGCAGAGAGATCTCGGTGTCCAGGTACACCTAGGTTGACAGGGTTGTTAAGAAGGCATACCGTGTTTTAGCTTTTATTAATAGAGGGATCGAGTTCCGGAACCATGAGATTAGGCTGCAGCTGTACAAAACTCTGGTGCGGCCGCACTTGGAGTATTGTGTACAGTTCTGGTCACCGCATTATAAGAAGGATGTGGAAGCTTTGGAAAGGGTGCAGAGGAGATTTACTAGGGTGTTACCTGGTATGGAGGGAAGGTCTTACGAGGAAAGGCTGAGGGACTTGAGGCTGTTTTTGTTGGAGAGAAGAAGGTTGAGAGGTGACTTAATAGAGACATAAAAGATAATCAGAGGGTTAGATAGAGTGGACAGGGAGAGCCTTTTTCCAAGAATGGTGACAGCGAGCACGAGGGGGCATAGCTTTAAATTGAGAGGTGATAGATATAGGACAGATGTCAGAGGTAGTTTCTTTACTCAGAGAGAATGCTTTGCCTGCAATGGTAGTAGATTTGCCAACTTTAAGTCGTCATTGGACAAGCATATGGACATACATGGAATAGTGTAGTTTAGATAGGCTTAAGATTGGTATGACAGGCTGGCGCAACATCGAGGGCCGAAGGGCCTGTGCTGTGCTGTAATGTTCTATGTTCTAGATGAGTTTTTCCAACAATCATTTTTCATGGCCACCATTATACTACTAATTCCAGACATTTTTAAAATTTGAATTCAAATTTCACCATCTGCCATGGCAGGATTTGAACCTGAGTTTCCAGGACATTAGCTGGATCTGTGGATTAATAATCTAGCAATAACACCACTAGGCCACTGCCTCCTCACAAATGGAACATTTCCAAATGTTTCAGTAACCATGCAGGGTGTGTAAAGAGCACCTCCTCAGAATTTTTGAGGAATTAGAAAGCCTTATACTTCTTGGAAAAATAACTACTGTGATTTCTTGGCTGTTGGTCTTCTAATAACTAAAAGTTAGACAAGCTTGCATTAATATCCCTTCCAACTTAATAGTAAAACTGAACTGATTCTAGATATGAAGACATTTCTGGCCCATCTGCCACGAATTTCCAGCTGATGGAGGAAGTATAACAGCAATAGAAATCTTTAAAAGAGAAATGCAGAAAGAAAATGTGAATGCAAATACTATGGTTCAACTCACAAGGTCACATAGAGGTTGGCATTTGTTCAAAATGTAATATCATATACCTTTAGCAGTTGCCTCGTGCAGTCATCATCATATTCCTTCAGTGCATGATGCATTTTACATCCAGCGCAAGACTGACTTATTTAGGACAGATACCCATCACATCGCTTAAATTCATGAAAGTGATTGGCCCCAAAGGAATCATAATACTACAGATTTGGGTCATTGCTGGAAACTGGATACAGTAAGACAATAGTTTACTTCAGTCTGCAGGTAATGTGGAATTGATTTCTTGCAGAAATACTATTTTCCTGACAGTAAAGGGCACCCTTGAAAACTATATTTACTGGAGGGAGAAAGTCTTTATATGAGCTTTTGAGCCACTTGATTTTGTTGTGTTCATCAACAGGCAGAATCTGAGAAAACAGTACATAAAACAGAAAATTCACCTTCTGAATTTTCAACTGTAACTGGGATATATATTGAGGTGACAAACTATACTACATTGTAGGTCTTGATGTTTCTACACGTACTATTTTTAAGAGTAGAGTTCTTTAACTGAACTGTTTTTTGCCAAAGTGAGTTTTCATTTTTTTGTGGAGCTAGCAAGTAGTAGCATTAACTTTCATCTGTTGCTATCTGAATTGGAGAACTGTGATAATTTGAATATTGAACATTAGCTAAGAAGTAGAAAGAGTTCAGTTCTGGAATGTCTGAGGTAGAATGGATCATTCAACATCTCCTTAGCTTGTTGTGTACCATTGCATCAGCTCAGATCCATGATAGCTTCAGTCATTTTTGATCGCATTTACAAAAAGAGATTGATTGGTTCTTTCCCACTGGTTACCAAAATAGTAATTTTGCCTCTCAGTTATGAAATAGTGGTGTTGAAGTTAAATTAGGGATTCTTCCTGCTTCTGTGTTTGGGCTCAACAACCGAAGTTGAAGCAGACAGGTAAAGAGTATGTGCCATCCACATGAACTGTCCAAAGTTTCCATCCTTTTAAAGTAACCAACTCCGTTTTTCAACATTCACTATATCAAATCATCCAGAAAAATCTCCTGTAGTGTCTAAATTTAGTCAATCGTGTTGTGGGAAATTAAACTTTGATTTGGTAGATTGTTAACAATAACATGAATAATGACAAACTAAAAAAAATTTGAGCATGTTTTCCTTTTTCCTGGTGTAGTCTTCATTTGGCAAAAAGGTGGCTTTGATTTCATTATTTGTCTTGGGAAGTTTAATTTACACATACTGCACAGAGATTGTAACTCCACAAAACTTCACCAGGAGTCTAGTATTACAAAGTGAGATACAGAAAACTGTCAGGCGCTTGACAATGTGAAACCTGTGCAAGAAAACTTGAAAATCTTCCCTAGTTTCTCAAGAGTTTCACTTGATTTTATTGGCTGATTTGGCTAATAGTTATGTTATAAATAGCACAATGTCAGTTTAGTGAATTTGCAACTTGATTGCATTTGCTACTAGATATTTTAAATGTGAGTGCAGCAACCATAATTCAATGCCAATCTGAATGTTTACAAAAACATTCTGTGATGAAGGGTTAACTTCACCAGGGTCAGATGGACAGCTGAGAACTGCAGAATGAGCAGTTCACATTGCATTGCAAATCAAGTAGCTTTTTTAAGATAATTAACAATGTATTCATAATTTAAGCACAACACAAATATAATCACTCAGCCACTTTTTCTAATTAATTCCACTGCTGTAATAATTTCAAATTGAAGTGTCTATGTACATAGTATGACCAGATTTTTTGCTTTATTCTCTGTGAAAAACTCTATGAAAAGCTTCCTACTAAAATATTTCAAGCAAGAGAAATTTGGACCATCTTAGCTGCTCACTTCCTTCAAGCATATATCTGTATCATTTAGAAAATATAATAAATTTGAATCCTTTTTTAACCAGATATGTTTTGATTTCCTTTGAAGTTTTTGTATTTCCAGCTCAACCACATATAACAACAACTTGCCTTTTTTTTATTCACCAATTTGCTCCATATGTTGACTACACTTCCTGAGATAAAAATCATCTGAAATTGCTTATTTACTTGTATTTCTTTCAAGTTCCATTAATAGACAAGCCCACTGACAACAGGAAAACAACCTCCTTCAATACATCAGACTTAACACAACCTTAAAATTTTAACCAGTTTCTCTTTGACACTCTTTGTGCACGATTACACATAATATACTGCTCCACGAGCACTAAAATGAAGATATTCTCTAAGAAAATAGATCACTGGAAATATGCATGAATTATAAACTGCAATGGAAAATACAAGTAACTTCAGATGTGTTCTTACTTTAAAGACACCAGTCATTCTAATTCTTACTTCCTTGCATAATCCTTTTCTTTAACTTACACTGAGTATGAAGTGTTGAAATAAGACTTGGTTCTATCCACATCTCTTGCAGAAAGAATTTAATTATTATTTAAAGAAATATTTCAGTGTCCCGGCATTTGGAAGCAAAAACTGGGTAAGAAAAGGAGACCCCTATCTATAAACTCTCCCTAAATGTAAAGTTGACCTGACAGGCTATTTTGTGAAGGCACTGGTACTTAACCAAGGGACAAATAATACTAGACATTTCATCCAGTCTAAAATGTCAAGTGGAATGCACAAAAATGTTCAGAAAAATGCTTCAGTCAAGCTGATGGAATAGTGCTATTACTTTGAAATCTCAAACAGTAACATATAGTACTGCCCTTCAATTAGTTTTCACAAATTATTTTCACTCACATGCATTTCCTATTCATATGTTATCACAACATTTTATTTGTAAACTCATTAACCACAAGCAACATTGTAGACTTACTGTTGGACTCCAAGTAGAATTTCCTCCTCTTCCTTTAGAACTTACGATTGCAGATCGGATTGAAAATCCAACGTTCTGTTATAATAAGTCCCGTGTATTATAGATATCCAGTCTTCAGAAAAGAAGACAATGACTTGAACACGTTTATGCTGACTCCCTTTTCTTACTCCAGTGTTTGTTAAAGACATTGCCGAGGAGATTTATTCACTTGAATGTAGAACATAGGTTTTATTCTGCCTGTTTAAGGACTGGAGGAGTGTGCAGTGGCCTATCTATGTCTGTAGGCTTGGGTAGTGGCCGGGACCTGGCATGGAGTGGAATGATCCTCTATATTTATCTCATATGTTCAGTGGAGCTATGCACAATAAAGGCAGATGGCTCTGTCAGAAAGCTGACCTCGTGTCTCCATGGAGAGGTATAACAAGACAGAGCTTCAGGGCTTGGAAAGAGCTAACCATATGCTTGTGATACACATTTGTTGAAATAGAATAATCCATTACTTTGTTAATTTTAATCTATTTAGTCATTAATTGTGATCATCAAAAAACCTTTTTTAAAAATAATGTCAAATACTTTTATTTCATTGTCTGAATATTTTTAGTACTGTTTAACATGCTCCATGTGCTTTCATGCTCTTTAGGAACATTTCCCTTATAATTTTGAAAGCTTACTGTTACAAAGTGACACTTCATTTATTTTTTTATGCAGAATAAAGTTACAATTCAAGTTGTATTTCAGTCCTGATCGTTAAATTTGGTTGAATTAAATGATTATTTTCGAACTAGTTTTTAAAATGGACATTATGAGTCTATCACATGAATCCACCTACTTTAGAACAGAAATGCAAAAATAAGTAACAATGTTCTTCTTAGGAAATATATAACTTAATTGTTCCATTGTTTCCCTTGCATAGCTCCTATTGCCCACCCCCATTACATTTACAGGGTATGGCAGAAATACAAATGTAACACTTCTTACATGATGAGCATAATAATAAAGATGCTATTTAATTGAATACATTACCCCACTCTGTGGTTCCTGTCATTAGAACCTAAATGTTTCATGTGTTGTTTGTGGGTAATTTATCATTGTAGGTTATATTCTCAAAATATTAACATTAGATATTATGAATTAAAATACCTTCCTTATCCAAAGCCAAGGTCCAGATTTCTGTTTGGGCTTTGGAAAACTGTACTTTTGTGCCTTCCCCAATGTACACTTGATCCACCTGAAATTTTGTCTGCCTCTTTTGCTTTTTGTCCTTTCACACAGGGTTTGGTTTTGCCATGCATTTTGTGAGCAATGTTGAAATGCATGAGGATGGTGGGCAGAGGTGGGCTGGTTAGAAGCCCTACCTCAGTTCTCCAGTGTAACAGCCCGGCACCCAATAAAATTTAATAGTCCCTAAACCTCATTTCTCACTCCACTTCACTGCCCCATCTATTCCATGATGCCCCATTTCCCTCCAGATCACCCATGCCCCTCCATGGCCTTTCGCCACACCCCTCCCAATCCCATGCCACTCAGATTTTGCCACTTCAGGTGATGTTGGATCACCAGTGCTGTTTTCATTTCCCCCACTCTCATGTATCCTGACTGGTGTGGTAGTCCAGTCACACACTAACCAAAATGTCTGACGGCAAACTTAGAATCACAGATTGTTGCAGCACAGAGGAGGCCATTCAGCCTATGAGCATATCACTTATTGGTTTTCTTGTGCTTCACCTTGTAACCCTGGCATATTGTTCCTCTTCAAATGATCATCAGGTTTAACCTGTCTACACCACTGTCTCAGGCAGACCATTCAAGATTCTAAAGACATTTTTCACTATTTCACTTTTGCTTGCCTTACTAATTACTTTAAATCCATGCATCTCATTCTTTATCTTTTTCACGAGTAGAAACATTTTCTCCTGATTTATTTTGTTCAGAACCGTGATGATTTTGAAGATCTCTTTTTAGCCTTGTCTTCACCAAGGTCCTAACTTTTCGATTCTGTCTTCATATCTGAAATTTCATATCTCTGGAACCATTCTCACAAACCTCTTCCACTGTCTTTCCTATGCCTTCACATCCTTCCTAATGTGCAGAGACCAAAATTGGAATAATACTCCAGCTGAGGCCAAACTAGATCTGTATCTTATACAAGATTAAAAGAACCTCCTCCTTCTTGTGCTCCATACTCCCATTCATAAGGCCTAGGATACTTTTTGTGTCATTAACTGTTCTCAACCTGTTCTGTTCTTTTTAATTAGTTAAGCATATATACACCTCAGTCCTTCTGCTCCTGCACCACCTTTAGAGTATATCCTTTGTTTAATATTACCGCTCCATGTTCTTCCTACCAAAATGTAGCACTTCATCTGCTCTCCCCACCATCTGCCCACACTACTAACTCGTCTCTGCTCTTCTGAGGGTTTGCACTGACATCCTCCAATTTTTCAATGGTCACTATTTTATAGGGACCTGAGCAACATGAGCTATAGAGATATTTGTGGCATATCGGGAGGTAAATGCAGCGAGGCCAGTCTCAACTTAAAATCATCTTTTGTGCTTTTCATAAGTGCCGTGATCAGATTCTTGCTAGGGAGTGGTGAGATGCCAATTGATGGGGATTAATGTTTGCTAAAAGCCTTGTTAAAAAAAATCTGGAATTAAGAGTCTAATGATGACCATGAATCTATTGCCGACTGACAGAAAAACCCATCTGGTTCACTAATGTCCTTTAGGGAAGGAGACTGCCATCTTTATCTGGTCTGGCCTACATGTGACTCCAGACCCACAGCAATACGGAAGACTCTTAACTGCCCACTGGGCAATTAGGGATGGGCAATAAATGCTGGCCTAGCCAGCAATATCCTTATCCCGTGAATTAATAAAAAAAAACACTTCATTAATATTCAACCTCTCATCTGACCAAACTTACCAGACAAGGTAGATATTGTGAAAATTAGATGAGACAAACAAAGTGGGTACCTTGTGGATTCAGCTAGTCATTTGCTTTGAACAACCTCTACAGTGGAAACTGGGCATCAAAATGCAGGGTGTACTCCATGGGAAATGATCACAAGATCCCTTATCCACGTGAGGGTATTCAACATGTGTCAGTCTCTAAGAAACAAGAATATCTTTGATTCACTTACAAAGTGCTTCTGCACTTCAATACTGTTACACCAGCTACAGTGGCAACGATCTTTATAAAGCTGCAGCAAGGACACTGTGCTCAGGGACACATACCCAGCTCCAGGTCCAGTCTAGGCTGTATCTTCGAGCTCTTCATTTACTTCTATAGTACTATGTACTCGAAGCATAGTGAGTACCTAGATGCTCACAGTATCCCTGTTTGGCTTGCCTTTTTGCTCTTTGTTCTCTAAGCTAGAGATACCAGGCTCATATTACTCCTGTTTTGCCATGCCATTTCACACAGGCACAAAGTTAGGAAGTTTGTCATAGATGCAGGTCTCAATCAGCTCAAGGACATAACATTCAATCAGGAGGACCTGGCACAGTTAGTCAGTCTCTGCTGCCAGTCCAAGGCCTGTTCATGACTGCCAGAGTCAAGAGTCTATCCTCATAAAGGATGAGGAGGAAAATGTCTGGCAGCACACCTCCCATCTTGAATTTTTGCTGCCATATTGTGGGCTGTTTCTCTCTTGGAACAAGATAGAGAGATTGATTTAGACAATAGACAATAGGTGCAGGAGTAGGTCATTCTGCCCTTCGAACCTGCACCACCATTCAATATGATCATGGCTGATCATCCTTAATCAGTATCCTGTTCCTGCCTTATCTCCAGAACCCTTGATTCCACTATCCTTGAGACCTCTATCCAACTATTTCTTAAATGAATCCAGAGACTGGGCCTCCACTGCCCTCTGGGGAAGAGCATTCCACACAGCCACCACTCTCTGGGTGAAGAAATTTCTCCTCATCTGTGTCCTAAATGGTCTACCCTGAAGTTTTAAGCTGTGTCCTCTGGTTTGGCACTCATCCATCAGCTGAAATATGTTTCCTGCTTCCAGAGTGTCCAATCCTTTAATAATCTTATATGTCTCAATCAGATCCCCTCTCAGTCTTCTAAACTCAAGGGTATACAAGCCCAGTCGCTTCAGTCTTTCAGCATAAGGTAGTCCCGCCATTCCATGAATTGACCTCATGAACCTACACTGCACTCCGTCAATAGACAGAATGTCTTTCCTCCAATTTGGAGACCAGAACTGCACACAATACTCCAGGTGTCATCTCACCAGGGCCCTGTACAGCTGCAGAAGAACCTCTTTGCTTCTATACTCAATCTCTCTTGTTATGAAGGCCAGCATGCTATTAGCCTTCTTCACTACCTGCTGTACCTGCATGCTTACCTTCATTGACTGGTGTACAAGAACACCCAGATCTCTTTGTACTGCCCCTTTACCGAAATTGATTCCATTTAGGTAGTAATCTGCCTTCCTGTTCTTGCCACCAAAGTGGATAACCATACATTTATCCACATTAAACTGCATCTGCCCACTCACCTAACTTGTCCAGGTCACCCTGTAATCTCCTAACATCCTCCTCACATTTCACCCTGCCACCCTGCTTAGTATCATCAGCAAATTTGCCAATGTTATTACTAATACTATCTTCTATATCATTAATATATATTGTAAAAAGCTGCCGTCCCAGCACTGATCCCTGTGGTACCCCACTGGTCACTGCCTGCCATTCCGAAATTGATCCGTTTATCACTACTCTTTGTTTCCTGTCAGCCAATCAACTTTCAATCTAAGTTAGTACTTTGCCCCCAGTACCATGCACCCTAATTTTGCTCACTAACCTCCTATGTGGGACCTTATCAAAAGCTTTCTGAAAGTCCAGGTATACTACATCCACTGGATCTCCCTCATCCATCCTCAAAGAATTCCGGAAGATTAGTCAAGCATGATTTCACCTTCATAAATCCATACTGACTCTGACCTATCCTGTTACTACTATCCAGATGTGTCGTAATTTCATCCTTTATAATAGACTCCAACATCTTTCTCAGCACTGAGGTCAGACTAACTGGTCTATAATTTCCTGCTTTCTCTCTCCCACCTTTCTTAAAAAGTGGTACAACATTAGCCACCCTCCAATCCGCAAGAACTGATCCTGAATCTATCAAACTCTGGAAAATAATCACCAACGCATCCACGATTTCTCAAGCCACTTCCTTCAGTACCCTGGGATGTAGACCATCAGGCTCCGGGGACTTATCAACCTTCAGACCTACCAGTCTCTCCAACACCAATTCCTGGCAAATATAAATTCCCTTAAGTTCAGGTCCTTCAGCCACTGTTACCTCAGGGAGATTGCTTGTGTCTTCCCCAGTGAACACAGATCTGAAGTACCAATTCAATTCTTCTGCCATTTCTTTGTTCCCCGTAATGTAGTCCCCTGTTTCTGTCTTCAAGGGCCCAATTTTAGTCTTAACCATTTTTTTGCCTTTCACATACCTAAAAAACCTTTTACTATCCTCCTTTATATTTTTGGCCAGGTTACCTTCGTACCTCATTTTTCCTCTGCATATTTCCTTCTTAGTAATCCTCTGTTGTTCTTTAAAAGCTTCCCAGTCCTCCGTTTTCCCACTTATCTTTGCTATGTTATGCTTTTTCTCTTTTAACTTTATATGTTTCTTAACTTCCCTCGTCAGCCATGGCCACCCATGCCTCCTCCTAGGATCTTTCTTCCTTTTTGGAATGAACTGATCCTGCATCTTCTGCATTATACACAGAAATATCTGCCATTGTCCCTCCACTGTCATCCCTGCTAAGGTATTGCACCATTGAACTTTGGCCAGCTCCTCCCTCATAGCTCCATAGTTCCCTTTATTCAACTGAAATATTGTCACTTCCGATTGTACCCTCTCACTCTCAAATTGAAGGTTGAAGCTTATTGTATTATGGTCACTACTTCCCAATGGCTCCTTCACTTCAAGGTCCCTGATCAATTCTGGTTCATTGCACAATACCAGATCCAGAATTGCCTTCTCCTTGTTAGGCTCCAGCACCAGGTGTTCTAAGAATCCATCTCAGAGGCACTCCACAAAGTCTCTTTCTTGAGGTCCAATACCATCCTGATTCTCCCAATCTACCTGCATGTTGAAATCCCCCATAACAACTGTAGTAACATCTTTGCGACAGGCCAATTTCAGTTCCTGATTCAACTTACATCCGATATCCAGACTACTGTTTGGGGGCCTGTAGATAGCTCCCAAGAGGGTCTTTTTACCTTTATATTTGATTTATTATTGTCACATGTATCGAGATACTCGTGAAAAGTATTGTTTTGCATGCTGTCCAGATGAATCATACCATACATTAGTACATCAGGGTAATAGAACAGAATGCAGAATATAGCGTTACAGCAACAGAGAGGGTGCAGAGAAATATCAACTCTGATATATGAAAGATTTGTTCATTGGTCTGATAAAAGTTGGGAAGAAGATATTTTTGAATGTTTTGGTATGTGTTTTCAAACTTTTCTATCTCTGTTGTTCTGGAAGAGAGTGGAAGTGAGTATAGTCAGGGTGGGAGGGTTCATTGATTATGATGGCTGTTTTCCTGAGGAAGCGAGGAGTGTAGGCAGAGTCAATGGAGGAAGGCTGGCTCGCATGATAAACTGGGCTGCGTTCACAACTTTGTGATTTCTTGGGGTCTTGGGCTGAGCAGTTGTCATACCAAGCTGCGTTGCATCTGGATAGTATGCTTTCGATGGAGCATCAATAAAAATTTGTAAGAGCACTGTGGACATGCCAACTTTCCTTAGCCTTCTGAGGAAGTAGAGGCATAGGTATGCTTTCTTGATCGTAGTGTTGGCATGGATGAGCCAGGACAGATTGATGGTGATATTGACTCCTATGACCTTGAAGCTTTCAACCACTTTCACCTCAGCACTATTGATACACACAGTGATGTGTCCTCCACTCTGCTTCCTGCAGTCGATGGCTAGCTCCTTCATTTTGCTGACATTGAGGGAGAGATTTTTGTCTTTACACCATGTCACTAAGTATTCAGTCTTTTTCCTGTGTTTTGTCTCATCCTTGTTTGAGATCTGACTCACGACAGTGGTGTCATCAGCAAATTTGTACAAGTTACAACTGAATTTGGCCACATAGTCATGAATGTAGAAGGAGTGTAGTAAGGTGCTGAGTATGCAACCTTGCAGGGCACTGGAGTTGAGGATTATTTTGGAGGAGGTGTTCTTGCTTACTCTTACTGACTATGATCTGTGGGTCAGGAAGCTGAGGGTACAGTTGCAGGGGGAAGCAGAGTCCTAGGCCTCAGAGTTTGCAGATGATTTTAGTCAGATATTAGGGGAGATAAAAGTGGGTAACACTGGGTAACACCACTGTTACCTTCAGTGCAGGTGGGGAGTGAGCCAAACAAGTGAGTAAGTGGCACGGAGAGCAGGCAAGGTTGGCAACGTCAGGGATTGGGAGGATGAGAGCATGTGAGGGAAGATTTTGCAACCGATGGTGACAATGGCAGGACATGAGCATGTTGGGAGGTGTAGCAAAGGTACAGTGAGTGCGAGTATTGAACAGAAAATGGAGGCGATTACCCTGATGGAGAAGGATTGTGACCTGCTTCTTGCAGTCTAGGCATTCCTCTGGATGCTGAGACTGCTGTAACCTGGGTGCCAACCTCGGCCACCTCTGCTGGTCCTGGGGGAGGCAGAGGTGCCGTGCCAGCAACCCAGCATCCAGCATGACCTCCAGGACCTGTGCAGGGGCGAATGTCAGGCACTGTGCAGGGCATCCCTGGATTGACAGTGCCTGTCCTGGTGCACAACATGCTTTAAAGACGGCATGTGTAGAAAGGATGCCAATGTTTCAGCCAATATCCAAAGTTGTCATAAGAAAGGCAAGTGGTAAGATGGGGAGGAAATCAGAAATGCAAGATACCGTTGGTTAGTGTTGGTAATATGGGATATATGGTAAGAATGGAAGAGAAAATCTGCTGGGGCCTCACAGTGAAATCACCTCCCTAAAAAAAAACTCGATGTACCTCTGACTTACCCAAAAAAGTGTAAGATTTAGCTGAATATTTCTCAGTGTTATATGATTGCAAATGAAGGCCTATTGAAATCGCCTACGAAAGTTAAACCATTTCTTCAAGATAACCTTCCTCAAAACCTTTCATGTAAACATAGAAAAATTGCTGCCATTTGCCTGGTATAATCTCCTGCAACAATTAAGTTGGGGATCCTTCAGCATGTGTGGGATTTGCCTGAGTCTGTTAAACGTAATGTGTCTATGTCATCTATCTCAACAACTGGTCTTAACATTAGCTAAGGTTCCAATTTTCAAAAAGTTATAGTAAATTTGTGCACCTACTATGTGGCAGTTTGAATCTGCAAATTTGTTTCGAACGACATTTAAGCGGTCACCCTACAGCTTAAAGAAGTGCAGGCAGGGAGGAATGTGTGACCACCAGACAGAAGAAAGGACCAGACACCAAGTACATCTCAGTTTTTGGCATTGGGAAAACACTGAGAATGATGGTTCCTCTGTGGCGATCAGCCAGAGCCATGTAGGTGGTCCAGCTGCTCCGGGAGCTGGAAGAAGTGTGGAAGAACTGTGGTGGTATGGAATTCATTAATGAGGGGAACAGATAATACTCTGTATCTGTAGGCGTAACTCCAGGATGGTATGTTGCCTCCTGGGTGCCAGGATTAAGGATGCAGGGCATTCTGAAGGGAGGGGTGAATAGCCAGAGGAAGGTCATGGTCCATGTTGGGACCATTGACTTAGGAAGAGAGGGAAATGAGGTGCTGCCAGCAGACTTTAGGGAGTGAGGCAGGAAATAGAGATGCAGGACTTCAAAGGTAGTTAACTCTAGCTTGCTCCCAGCGCCACGCAGTAGTGAGAATAGGAATAGGAGCAGAATAGAGCAGATGAATGCGTGGCTGGAGAAATAGTGCAGGAGGGAGGGTTTGAGATTCCTGAAGTATAGGGACCATTTCTGGGGGAAATGGGACGTATAAGTTGGACAGGTTACATCAGAACAGGAATGGGATCGATACCCTTGTGGCAAGTTTTGCTAATGTTTTTGGGGTGGATTTAAACTAGATTGGCAGAGGGATGTGGTACTGACAAGTAGTTTGAAGAGAAGGGAAGCTGAAATGGAATTAGAAGTTAAAACATGAGAACATGTGAAACAGGAGGAATATGTCATCTGGCCCATCGAGTCTGCTCTGCCATTCAATAAGATTGTAGCTGGTCTTTCATAGACTCAGCAACACTCACCCGTCTGCTCACCATAACACTAATTCCTTAACTGTTCAAAAATCATTCAACAAGGTAGCCTCAACTGCTTCTCTGGGCAGGGAATTCCACAGACTCACAATCCTTTGGGTGAAGAAGTAATTCCTCAGTTCAAACCTAAATCTGCTCTCCCTTATTTTGAAGTCATGCCCCCTTGCTCTTGTTTCACCCAACAGTGGAAACAATCTCCCTGACCCTGCAACTATCTTATGTATTCCCTTCGTAATTTCATATGTTTCTGTAAAATCCCGCCCCCCCCATTCTTCTAAATTCCAATGAGTATAGTCCTAGTCTACTCAGTCTCTCTTCAAAAACCAACGCGGTCAATTCAATTATCAGCCTAGTGAACCTCTTCTGCACCCCCTCCAGTGCCAGTACATCCTTTCTTAAGTAAGGAAACCAAAATCTTATACAGTATTCCGCATGTGGCCTCATCAGCACCTTATACAGCTGCAGCATAACCTCCCTATTTTTAAGCTCCATCTCTCTGGCAATGAAGCACAAATTGCATTTGCCTTCTTAAGTATGAGTTGCAAACCACCTTTTTGTGATTCATACGCAAGGTCACTCAGCTCCCTCTGCACACCAGCATGCTGCAATTTTTCACTATTTAAATAATAGTCCATTTTGCTGTTATATGCGAAAGTGGGTACTGCAGATGCTGGAGATTGGAGTCAAGATTAGAGTAGTGCTGGAAAAGCACAGCAGGTCAGGCAGGATCTGAGGAGCAGGTGAATCGACATTTCAGGTATAAGCCCTTCATCAGGAATGAGGCTGGGAGCCTCGGAGGTGGAGAGATATATGGGAGGGGTGTGGGGCTGGGGCGAAGGTAGCTAAGAGTGCAGTAGGTAGATGGAGGTGAGGGTAATGGTGATAGGTCGGAGAGGAGGGTGGTGCGGATAGGTGGGAAGGAAGATTGACAGTTGGGACAGGTCATGAGGATGGTGCTGAGCTGGAAGGTTGGAACTGGGGCAAGGTGGGGGGAGGGGAAATGAGGAAAATGGTGAAGTCCACATTGATGCCATGGGGTTGAAGGATTCCTAGGCAGAAGATGAGGCGTTCTTCTTCTAGGCATCGGGTGGTAAGGGAGTGCCGATGGAGGAGGCCCAGGACCTACATGTTCTTGTCAGAGTGGGAGGGGAAATTGAAATGTTTGGCCATGGGGCAGTGGGGTTGGTTGGTGTGGATGTCCCGGAGGTTCTCTGAAGTGCTCTGCGAGTAGGCGTCCTGTCTCCCCAGTGAAGAGGAGACCACATTGGGAGCAATGGATGCAGTAAATGACATGTGTGAAAGTGCAGGTGTAGCTTTGATGGATGTGGAAGGCACCTTTGGGGCCTTGGACGGAGGTGAGGGGGGAGGTGGCGCAGGTTTTGCAATTCCTGCGGTGGCAGGGGAAGGTGTTGGGAGGGGAGAGTGGGCTCTTAGGGGGCGTGGACCTGACCAGGTACTCGCAGATGGAACAGTCTTTATGGAAAATGGATAGGGGTGGGGAGGAAAATATAACTCTGATGGTGGGGTACTTTTGTAGGTGGTGGAAATATCGGCCGTATACATCGTATCTTCCGCCGACATTTCCACCACCTACAAATGGACCCCACCACCAGGGACAGAATATATCTGCAGTCCAATAGACATGCATTAATCAGGAATAGTCAACATGGATTTGTTAAAAGAAGGTTATGTTTCACAAATTTGCTCAAAGTTGTTGTGGAGGTAGCCAGGAGTGTCGATGAGGGTAATATATTTGATGTAGTCTACAAGGGCCTTAACACAACATTTGATAAAATTCTTCATGGCAGACTGGTTAAGATAGTAAGAGATCATGGGATCCAAGGCAAAATAGCATTTTGGATACAAATTTGTCTGAGAGACAAGAAGCAAGGGGTGATAGTAGAGGGATATTTCTGCGAATGGAAGTATGTTTGCAGTAGGGTTCCACAGGTTTCTGTGCTGCGGTGCTTGCTATCTGTGTATATTGATGATTTTGTCTTAAATCTAGGGGGCATGATCAAGAAGTTCATGGATAACACACAAAACAGTAGGGTGGTGAACAGTGAGGAGGTTGACTGTAAGCTACAGGAGACCAGCGGACCAATCTACTGAACATAGCAGTGTCAACTGGAAGTCAGCCACAGAAAAGTGTAAGGTAATGCAGTTATGGAGGGCTAACAAGACAAGGGATTGCACTATGAATGATAGGATTCTGGAAAGGACAGAGGATCAAAGTGTGCAATCCCTGAAGGAAGCAGTGCAGATAGATATGATTGTTCAGAAGACAAAGGGTCATAGAGATGTATAGCACAGAAGCAGACTCTTCCTTTCAACTCGTCCATGCCGACCAGATATTCTAAATTAAACTAGTCCCATTTGCCAGCACTTGGCTCATATCCCTCGAAAACCTTTCTATTCGATCTTACCATTGAGTTTATAAGTTCTGCCTGATTTGCTTTCCCAAAATGCAGCACCTCACATTTATCTAAATTAAACTCCATCTGCCACTCCTCAGCCCATTGGCTCATCTGATCAATATCCTGTTGTAATCTGAGGTAACCTTCTTTGCTCCCCAGTACACCTCCAAGTTCGGTGCCATCTGCAAATTTACTAACCATACCTCCTATGTTCACATCTAAATCATTTATATAAATGATGAAAAGCAGTGGACCCAGCACCAATCCTTGTGGCACACCACTGGTCACAGGCCTCCAGTCTGAAAAACACCTCCCCTCCATCACCCTCTGTCTTCTACCTTTGAAACAGTTCTGTATCCAAATGGCTACTTTTCCCTGCATTCCATGTGATCTAACCTTGCTAACCAGTCTACCGTGAGGAACCTTGTCGAACATCTTACTAAAGTCCATACAGCTGACATCCACTGCTCTGCCCTCATCAATCCTTTTTGTTATTTCATCAAAAATTCAATCAAGTTAGGCTTGTACAGATTGATATTAAGAAAGTGCATGTGCTGGACATTCTAGCATCAAGATAGATAAGTCCCCAGAACCAGACCAAATATATCCAAGGTTACTACGAGAAGTGAGGAATGAGATTGCTGTGCCTCTGGTGATGATCTTTGCATCCTCACTCTCCATGGGAGTAGTACTGGATGATTGGACGGAGGATGTTGTTCCCCTGTTCAAGAAAGGGAATAGGGAAATCCCTAGGAATTACTGACCAGTCAGTCTTACATCTGTGGTAAGCAAGGTACTGGAAAGGATCCTGAGAGATAGGATTTATGACTAGTTGAAAAAACATAGTTTGATTAAAGATAGTCAGCATGGCTTTGTGAGAGCCAGGTCATGCCTCACCAGCCTTATTGAGTTCTTTGAGGATGTGACATGACAAGTTGACGAAGCAGTGGATGTGGTGTATATGGATTTCAGTAAGGCATTTGATAAGGTTCCCACAGTAGGCTTATTAAGAAAGTAAGGAGGCACGTAGCTGTCTGGATACAGAATTGGCTGGCCAGAAGAAGACAGCAAATGATAGTGGATAGAAAGTATTCCACCTGGAGGTCACTGACTAATGGTGTCCTGCAGGGATCTGCTCTTGGACCTCTGCTCTATGTAGTTTTTATAAATGATTTGGATGTTGAAGTGGAAGGTAGGTTAGTAAGTTTGCCAATGATACAAAGGTCGATGGTGTTGTAATAGTGTTGTGGGTTGTTGCAGGCTACATCAAGATATTGGTAGGCTGCTGAGCCGGGCTGAGAAGAGGTAGTTGGAGTTCAACCTGGATAAGTGCAAAGTGATTCATTTTGGAAAGTCTAATTTGAATGCAGAATGCAAAGTTAAAGACAGGACTCTAGGCCGTGTGAAGGAACAGCGGGATCTTGGGGTCCACATACATAGATTCCTCAAAGTTGCCATCCAGGTTGATAGGGTTGTTAAGAAGGTGTATGGTGGTTTTGACTTTCATTAACAAGGGGATTGAGTTTAAGAGCTGCGAGGCTTTGCTGCAGTTCTATAAAACGCTGGTTAGACCTCACTTGTGTTCAGTTCTGGTCACCTCATTTTCGGAAGGATGTAGATGTGTTAGAGACGGTGAAGAGGAGATTTACCAGGGTGCGGCCTGGATTTGGGGGCTTGTCTTATGAAGAGAGGTTGAGTGAGCTAGGGCTTTTCACATTGGAAAAAAGAAGGAAGAGAGGTGACTTGATAGAGGTGTACAAAGTAATGAGAGGCATAGATAGCCAGAGACTTTTCCCCAGGGCAGAAATGGCTGTCTCGAGGGGTCATAATTTTAAGGTGATTAGAGGAAGGTATAAGGGAGATGTCAGAGGTAGTTTTTTTACACAGACAGTGGTGGGTGCGTGGAATGCACTGCCAGTGGTGGTAATAGAGTCAGAGACATGAGGAACATTTAAGCAACTGCTGGACAAGCACATAGACAGCAGTAAATTGAGGGGTGTGTAGGTTAAGTTGATCTTAGATTAAGGTAAATGCTTGGCACAACATCATGGGCATATGGGCCTGTACTGTGCTGTAATGTTCTATGTTCTAAATTAGTGAGACATGATTTCCCATGCGCAAAGCCATGTGATTATCCCTAATCAGTCCTCGCCTTTCCAAATACATACAAATCCTGTCCCTCAGGATTCCATCCAACAACTTCCCCAACACTGATGTCAGGCTCACCAGTCTATAGTTCCCTGAATTTTCCTTACCACCTTTCTGAAATACGGGCACTTTAGCCAACTTCAAGCATTCCAGCACCTCATTTGTGACTATCGATGATCTAAATGTCTCAGCAAGGAGTCCAGCAATCACTTCCCTAGTTTCCCACGGAGTTCTAGGGTGCACCTGATTAGGTTCTGGGGATTTATCAACCTTTATGCGTTTTAAGACATCCAGCACCTCCTCTGTAAGATGAACATTTTCAAGATGTCACCATCTATTTCCCCACATTCTGTCTCTTCCATTTCCTTCTCCACAGTAAACTGTGGGATACTTGCCTTTATTGGTTAAGGTGTAGAACATTTGAGCAAGGAGGTTATGTTGGAACTGTATAATGTGCAGGTTAAGCCACAACTGGAGAACTGCGTTCTATTCTGGTCACCACATTATAGAAAGGATCTGATTGCACTAGAGAGAGTACAGTGGAGATTCAGTAGGATCTTGTCTGAGCTATGAGGAAAGATTAGATAAGCAAGGGCTGTTTTCCTTGGAGCAACAAATGTTGAGAGTGGACATGATAGAGGTATTTAAGACTATGATATAGGTGGATAGGAAGGCCTTTTTTCCATTACTAAAGGGGTCATTGACCAGGGGCATAGACTTAAAATAGGAGGTAGAAGGCTAAGAGGAGAGTTGATTTTTTTTTCATTCTGAGAGTGACCTAATTCTGGAACTCTCTGCTTGAAACAGTGGTTGAATCAGAACTTCTTGTAACATTGAAGCAATATTTAGATAGTAACTGGAGTTATCAAAGATACAGGCCAACTTTGGAGACTGGGGGCTAGTGTATTCAGATCATTGCTGATCTGACACAAAGGGCCCAATGGCTTCTTTCCACACTGTAAATATCTATGAGTCTATAAATTGTGACAAAGTCTATGACTTTGATTGTTCTTTCCTTTAAATCCAGTGATGTGGAAACAGTGGTTGGAATGACAAGGGGCAAGGTAACACAAAAGAAAATTAGTACTCAGCAAATCCAGTCTCTTTACAATCTTAAGGAAAATGCAGAATATATAATTAACAGAAGAGTAGAAGACATCCATTAAAAATAAATTGTTCTTTCTGAAGAAAGAAGCCTTCCCTGTAAAATTTGGCTCTTGTGCTACTTCCTAGAAATGTATGAATCAGCGTAATTCCCTCCTTGTTGCCTTTATTCAGTGCCCAGTTTGGTTAAAGATAGCTGTGAGGATTGCTCGATGGCCTATATCATTCAGGGCATGCAAGCTATGTCGTTGATGTCGCACATAAACAGCTGATGCAGCATATGCCCAAGAGGGGAGCTGAAATATTCAGGGCCAGTGGCTGCTGCTGGTGGCAGAGCCAAGTTGGCAGGATTTCACACGTCAAGGTTTTTTCAGATTTTCCATTACTTTCCTTTTCAGGAGATGCAGTGTAGTTGCTATATTTATTGGTTTTGTGGCAGAGTTTTCCATTCCCTCAATGAAATGTGTTTACTGTACTGTATCATTTAGAGCAAGGTACAGAAAAATCTTTCAAGAAGGAGCAATCTCCCAACTCATTAAACAAAAACTGTACAGTACAGGCTTTTACATCTGTACTTTTTTATAGTAATCTTGATTGCCCTCTCACTGTAACCATGTTTTCCATGTCATAGATGTTTTGAAAATGTAACGGCATGAAGACCAGAAGCCTTGGATAACCTTATATTACCGCAGTTGAATTTTTCATGGACTGGTTCTCCATTGCTATGACAGTTGCTACAGGGGTATCTTCTAATGTAGAAAAGATGTATATCAGCTTAAGTCTGAGCATTGATGTTATCAGTATATTATTATGTTTCTTTCATGGTAGAAGGAAGCATTTTGATTTTGTAACGCTTAGTGTGAATGTGCAAAAGGCAAATACAAAGTTCTATCTCCAAACTTGTTCCATAAGAGTGAAGGCCTTTAGAAGCTGCTGCTGGAGCCTGCATTGTCAGGTGACTGCAAAAGCATTGCTGCTAGTGCAGGCAGACATGAATTCTGCCTTCCTGAGAGATGTTTAAGCAGTCTGGTGTCAATGTAGGCCAGAACAGCTAAGGGCAGAAGGTTTCCGTCCCTCAAGGACATTGGTGAACCAGATAGGTTTTTACAATTGATTAAAGTTTTCATGGTTCCTAGCACTGAAGATAGCTTTAAAGTGCAGATATTATTCATTAAGTTGAAACTGCCCAGCTGTTGTGGGATCTGAGCCCTTGGGGATTACCCTTAGCCCTTGGAATATTAGTCCAGTGATATTACTATGAAGACATCACCTGTTCTGAGTGGTGAAGGTATTTAGTAGGATACCAATCATGCGGGTTACCATCCAGGCAAGTGTAGAGTATTCTATTACACTCCTGACTTATGCCTTGAAGATGGTGGACAGGCTTCAGGTAGTCAGGAGATTTCGCACGGGCAGCACAGTGCCTCAGCGGTTAGCCTCACAGGGACCTGGGTTCAATTCCACTCTCAGGCGATTGTCTCTATGGAGTTTGCGCATTCTCCCAGTGTCTGTAAGGGTTTCTTCCAGGCGCTCTGGTTTCCTCCTACAGTCCAAAGATGTTCAGGTTAGGAGGATTGGCCACGCTAAATTGCCTATTGTATCCAGGGTGTGCAGATTAGGTGGATTAGCTATGGAATATGCACGGTTACAGGGATAGGTGGGTGTGAATGGAATGCTCGGAAATATTCCTCAAGTTGGCATCCTGTATCCCAGATGTAAAAGAGACCACATCGGGAGCAACGAACACAGTAGATGACGTGTGTGGAGGTGCAGGAAAATCTCTGCCAGATGTGGAAGGACCCCAAAGAACCCAAAAGAGATTTTCCTGCACCTCCACACATGTTACCTATTGTGTCCATTGCTCCTGATGTGGTCTCCCCTACACTGGGGAATTTAGAGACATTCAGCGAACATCTCTGGGACACATGCACTAAACAGCCCCACTGCCCTGTGGCTGAACACTTCAACTCCTCTTCCCACTCTGCCAAGGATATACAAGTACTGGGCCTCCTCCACCACCAGATTCTAGCCACCCAATGGCTGGAGGAAGAACACCTCATCTTCTGCTTTGGGACCCTCCAACCACATGGGATCAATGTTGATTTCACCAGTTTCCTCATCTCCTCTCCCTCCACCTTATCCTAGATCTAACCCTCCAACTTGGCACCGCCCTCTTGAACTGTCCTAGCAGTCCATCTTGTTTCCCACTATCTGCTCCACCCCCCATTCCGACCTATCACCATCAACCCCCACCTTCATCGCCCTATCGCATTCCCAGCCACTATCCCCCCAGCACCTTCCCACTCCCACTTATCTCTCAGCCCCTTTGGGCCTTATCCACATTACTGATGAAGAGCTTATGCTTGAAATGTCAACTTTCCTTCTCCTCAAATGCTGCTGCCTGGCTGTGCTTTTCCAGCACCACACTTTTTGAGTCTGATCCCCAGCATCCTCATTTTCTCCTTGTACGAGATGGTAATCAGCCATTCAATTAGCTCCTCAAGTATTTCCATTGAGACTGCTGGCAAACAAGTTATACAAAGGGGCCTTGTGGTGCAGTAGTAGTGTCTCTACCTCTGAGCCATGCGCCCTGGTTCAAGGCGAAAGTGAGGACTGCAGATGCTGAGATTAGAGCTGAGAATGTGGTACTGGAAAAGCACAGAAAGTCAAGCAGCATCTGAGGCGCAGGAAAATCAACATTTCGGGCAAATCCTTCCAGATGAAGGGCTTTTGCCAGAAACGTCGATTTTCCTGCTCCTCGGATGCTGCTTAACCTGCTGTGCTTTTCCAGCGCTACACTCATGGCCCCAGGTTCGGGTCCCACTTGCTACAGAGCTGTGTCATAATAGGTGGATCAGAAAATATCCAACAAGTTGTATAACAGTGTATTATACCTACCAATTAAGAGTGCTCAATTGCAGTGCTCAAATGAACTGGATCATTACAGCTACATGAAGTGCAGATGTTTACTTGAAATCTGGAAACAAATGACAAAGGAAAATGAATGTTATCCTAAGTCCATGTAGAACACAGTCAATGCTTTGCTCATTGTCTTTTTATCTTAGTGCCTACAATATTGCCTGCAAGGAATACGAGCCCAGTTTAATTTAAAACACACCATTTAACTGTGACTGATTTCCAAATTCTTCAATGAAAAAGAGAAAATGTTCCAAAATATGACAGTAATTCTAGCCTTGATATTCTAATTACATAGCAATGGATGGAATCCAAACTAGACATGTACTCTAACGTATTGTCCCAAGTCAAATTCTGCAATAGTTTAAAGTAATTAGACCAGTTTTAGCTATTGAATACTAAAGAATTTTGATCTTTTCAATGATGTGAACTTACTTTGTTGCATGAGACATTTTTTCACCAATTAGTTTGTGATAAATTATAAAAATTTTATAATTAATTTTAATATGCCTCCAGGAAAGCTAATAGTATAATTTTGATGAAAAGGTTCATTATCCTCACAGTTCCAACACAAACATCTGGTTGAACAGCTACCCTTGAGTCCTCTTGGCCTATTATTCAATCTGTTAATAATTTAAAATTAAACAAGTCCAAATTGAACATCGTAAGAGTTAGCGCACATCATTTCACCAACATTGCCAGGAGCATTGACAAAGCACACTGCACAGAGCATTTGATTTGAAGACTGCTAGAAATCATCGTTGGCATTAAGGAACGTGAGCATCCATCCTACATACAATATGTAATTTGTTGTGACACTGCTTAGGTCATGTTCTGAAGGTCGATTGTACAACAATTGGAGGTAAGCCACAACTATGACAGCCAATTTCAGCTTCATGGGCCTGAGAGGAAGCCTCGAGCCAAATCATGTCTCAGCCAGGTCCTCCCTAAGAAAAATTGCCAATGATCTTCAAAAAGATAAGACGTTAGATTTATACCCATTGTTTCCCAAAAAGGTTACAAAATATGCAAATATCCTCCTGAAACAGTGCACAATTCCTAATTCTACCCAAATATGTTGTACAATTCCACAAAATAGGGCAAGACTTTCTCTGTTCGTTCAAAGAATAGTATCAAGCTATATAAAACAACTTGCGATATTGTTTGGACAGAACCAAATGAAGTGGGTTGGGGGTAAATGTTAGCCCTGGACCACAAAGTACTAATAATCAAACTTTCAAAGAGTATATTCACCTGTCAAAGGTGATCTGTAATAATTGTTCATTCCTGTCAGGGGCAGAAATTAAACTGGTAAAAGTAAAACGCAGACATGGCCAAATCATGCTTTACAAAGCAAGTTCGAGATTGTAATGGATCCAAGGAAGAGGAATACAAATTGGCCTGAATAAAAAACAGACCTGAGGAGCTGGAGCAATTTAGAATTCAGCAAAGGAGAACAATGGGACTGATCAAGAAAAAGAAAATAGAGTACGACAGTAGGCTTCCATGGAACACATTAAATTGACTGTAAAGAACATTCCTTGGGTTCCTTCTAGTCAAAAACAGGGGAATTTATAATGGGTAACAAAGAAATGGCTGACCAATTAAATAAGTAACAAAGGAGTTTCTGCATTTACAAAGGAGGACACAAAGAGCATATCAGGAATATTGGGAACACAGTGAGAAGGAGGAGCTGAAGGAAATCAGTATTAGTAGGGAAATGATGTTGAGAAATTGATAGGATTGAAGGCAGGTAAGTCCCCAAAGCCTGATAATCTACATCCCAGAGTACTTAAGGAAGTGACCTTCAAGGTTGTGGATGCATTGGTGGTCATCTACTAAAACTCTATAGACTCTGCAATTGTTCCCACAGATTGGAGGGTAGCTAATGTAACCCCTTTATTTAAAAAGGGAGGCAGAGAGAAACCCAGGAATTATACACCACTCGGCCTGACACTCTTGGTAGGGAAAATGCTAAAGTCAATTATAAAAGATTTAATCATGAGCACTTTAAAAACAGTGGGAGGAGCAGACAGAGTCAGCAAGGATTTATGAAAGGGAAATCATCCTTGACAAATCTACTGTATGTAATTCATATAGTTGATAAGGGGAACCCAGTCAATGTGGACTCTCAGAAAGCTTTCGACAGAGTCACACATGAGAGATTAGCATTTAAAACTAAAGCACATGGGATTGGGGTAATGTATTGAAATGAGTAGAAACTGGTTGCAGACAGGAAATGAAAGGTAGGAATAAGTAGGTCTTTTTTCTAATAGCAGGCAGTGACTAGTGGGGCAATGCAGGGATCAGTGCTAGATGCTCAGCTTTGACAATATATGCTAATGATTTAGATGTGGGAACTACTTGTAATATTTCCAAATTTTCAGATGACACAAAACTGGTTGGGAGGGTGAGCTGTGAAGTGGATGCAGAGTTGCTACAGTGTGATTTGGACAAGCTTATTGAGTGGCAAAAGTATGACAGTTGCAGTATAAAGTAGATAAATGTGAAATTATTTGCTTTGCAACAAAAAGAGGAAGGCAGATTGTTTAATGAATAGCTTTAACTTGAGAAGGGAATGTAAAACAAGACCTGGGTATCATTGTACACCAGTCACTGAAGGTAAGCATGCAAGTGCAGCAGGTGGTAAAGAGGCCAAATGCTATGTTGGCCTTCATAACGAGAGGATTTGAGTGCAGGAGCAGGGATGTCTTGCTGCAGTTATATAAGGCCTTGGTCAGGCCTTGAATATTATATGCAGTTTTGGTCTCCTTATCTGAGGAAAGATGTCTTCTGAGGGAGTGCAGTGCAAGTTTGCCAGATTGATTCCTGGGTTGGCAAAACTGAAGTATGAGGTGAGGTTGAATCAATTGGGATTCTATTCTCTGGAGTTCAGAAGTATGAATAGAAACCTTTAAATTTCTACCAGGAGTAAACAAAGTAGATGCAGGAAGGATCTTTCCAATGACACAGTAATCTTGAACCGGGGTCACAATCTAAAGATGCATGATAAAGCATTTAGGGCTGAGATGAGGAGTTATTTCTTCACCCAGAAAGTGGTACGCCTGTGGAATTCTCTTCTACTGAAAGCCATCAAGGCCAATACATTGTATTATTTCGAGAGGTAGTTGTAGAGAGCATTTGGGGTTGACAGGATCAAAGGATATGGGGAAACACAGGAACATGCTATTGAAGTGGATGATGAGCCATGGTCATAATGAATGGTGGAGCAGGTTTGAAGGGGCGAATGGCCTACTCCTGCTCCACCTGATGAAGCAGCGGTGCTCCAAAAGCTTGTGATTTCAAATAAACGTGTTGACTATAACCGTAAGTCATGTGACTTCTGATTTTGTTCACCCCAGTCCAACACGAGCACCTCCAAATCATGACAGGATAATAGCAGAATGTGAATGGATATGTGTCCAATGAGAACTACTCATGGCCCCTTGTTCAACCTGTTTATGCTTTTACTCTTGCTGCTGAAAATGGGCAGGACCATTTTCCTCGCTGGAGTTCCCTCCCATCCAGGAGAGGATAACTTTAGGACCTGGAAATAGCAGAGTTGCTCCAAAGAAGTGGAAGCCCTGTAGTAACCTTGTCTCCTTCAGTTTAATTTCAAGCACTTAGCTGTTAAAATCTCTGATCTTCTTCAAAGTACTTAGTGAAGTATTGCATGTAATTTATGATGTGGTTCTGCCTCATTTGCACCTTTATAAACTCTTCTGGTGCAACCAAGTTCTCCCCTGTATCCTTCTCCTCGACCCCACCCGAGCAAAAACAGAGGATAGCTAGAGTTTGCTTCAATAGAACTTTCCACTGAAAGAAGTAGGTTGAGCTTGAGTTCCAAATTCCATCTAAACTTTTTGAAAAGCCTATTTTTTATCGTGGGGGTAAGGAGAAGAGATGACAAAGAACAATAATTTGTTTCCTGATTACTACTAACTTCAATTACTGTGAATATGCACGAATTCAGCCCAACTAATCAACACCAGTATTTCTGCTTCACTCGTGCTTCCTCTCTTCCTTCCTTATTTAACTCTGTCTATGTAACCCTTTATTCCTTTTGCCCTCATATATTTCGATGTATTGTATTCCCCTTCAGCAATTCACATCAGCCACTCCCTGTAGTAGCAAGTTCCAGAGTCTCACCATGTTCTGGATAAAGAAAAAAGATTCTTCTGAATTCCCCATTGGACGTATTAGTGACTATCTTATAGGTTTACCAGACATGTACATGGAATAATATATTTTCATCTGAAGAGTGATTGGACAAGCTAAGCTTTTACTCAGTGTAATCTAGAGAAGTAAAAGGCAACTTGATTGAAACATATGAGGGTCTTGACAGGGTGGAGATGGAAAGGATGTTTCCTCTTACGGGAGAATCAAGAATGAGTGGTCACTGTTTAAAAATTAGCACATTTGAAAGGGAGATGTAGTGATTTATTTTTCTCTCTGAGGCCCACAAATCTTTGGAATTCTCTTGCCCAAAAGGTGGTGTAGGCAGAGTCCTTAAATATTTAGACAGCAGATATGAAAAGATTTTTCATTAACAAGAGGTCAAAAGTTCTATTTTATGGATAGGCAAAAATGTGAGTTGGAGATTCCAATGAGATCAGCCCTGATCTTATTAAGTAGCAAAACAAGCTCAAGATCTTGAATAGCCTACCTCTGGCCCATATTTGTATGTATGTTATATTGGTGGCCTCAAATTGCCCTGTAGTAATTCATCGAGTAAAAGAAGTTAGAGCACAGGAAAAGGGCCATTTGGCCCATACGCACCTGTCAACAAATATCTGGTCACACTGGTCATATCTTCCTGTTTCTAGACCATTGTCCGATAGGCTATGGCAATGCAAATAGATATGGAAATACTGCTTCATTGTTTTAGAAGTTTTTGCAGGTACTCAACCACCTTTTCAGACAGTGACTTCCAGACTCCCACCACCTTCTGAGTGAAAAACATTCTCCTCAACTCTCCTGTTAGTCTTCTACCACCTACCTCAATTATACCCGGTTATTGACCCCTCTATTAATTGAAAAGAACACCTTCCTAACTCCCACTTCATAATTTTATACATGTCCAAAGCTCCTTTCTGGCTGTTCCAATTAAAACAACCTCAGGCAATCCAATCTTTCCTCATACTCAGACCCTATAGCCCTATGTAGCATCCTAGTAAATTTATTTTGCACCTTCTTGAGTGCAACATCCTTCCTATAATATAGTGGCCAGAACCAAGTGCAGTACTCCAGTTGTGGCTGAACAAACATCTTATACACTCCCAGCATGACCACCTTGCTCTTGTACTCTTTGCCTTGGCTAATAAAGACAAGAATCTGATATGTTGTCTTAGCCACCTTATCCGCCTGCCCTGTTGCCTTCAGGAGTCTGTGGCTATGCACATCCCCTCCCCTCTGGTCTTCAGCACATTCCAGAGGATCCTGCTATTCATCATGTAATCCCTTGGCTTGTGAGCCCTCTCCAAGTGCATTACCTCACACTCTTCTGGGTTAAATTCCATCTGCCACTTCTCTGCATGGCTGCTGTCCATTTATATCTTCCTGCAATTTATGACTATCCTCCTTATTATTTACCACCCTACCAATTTTCATGTCACCTACTTCTCTCTACATCTGCCTGGACATGCCTTTCGTAATCTTAAAGAGCTCTATTAGATTGAGAAAATAATCTGATCATCCTTGCTTGTATCACCTCAAATTGATTGAAATAGAAATTCGTTTGTGGATTGCGTGCTTATTCTGCACGTTTATTAGCTTCATCTTGTTATTTATTGTAACACTGCTGAATGTTGGCCATCCCTGTCAGGTTTGGTGGGTTGAATTTTCCAAACCACTATTTGATGTGCGCACTGGCCAATCAATTGGGAAAACTTAACAACATTAAGAAAATGAGATAGGCAGAGGTGGGTACTGCAGATGCTAGAGATTAGAGTCATGATTAGAGTGGTACTGGAAAAACACAGCAGGTCAGGCAGCATCTGAGGAGCAGGAAAATCAACGTTTCGGGCAAAAGCCCTTCGTCAGGAAACAGATTTCTGATGAAGGGCCTTTGCCCAAAACGTCGATTTTCCTGCTCCTCGGATGCTACCTGACCTGCTGTATTTTTCCAGCACCACTCTAATCGTGACTCTAAGAAAATGAGATGCTTGACATCGAGGAAAAAGGAGTCTGATTTTACCCAAGGTTGGAGCAGCAAGAAGAGAATTTCAGTAGTGAGCAGTTAGAGGCCTATTTGCATGCATTTACATCTCATCACCTATTATTGTTTTGTTCAGTGGTTTACAATGAATCATATTTGGTTGCTGGGACATAAAGGTCTTGGAGAGTGTCCTCTGCTGCTGAGGCAAGGATTCTTTCACATAAGGTATGAGTAAATGAATGTTGGACACCTGTGACCCATCATGGCTCTCTCCATCCTATTGAACTCTGTTTCCTGAGACAGTGGGAGAGATTGAGCGGCACTGTGTCTCTCAGTGACTGTGTATGGAGTTTGCATGTTCTCCCCGTGTACATGTGGGCTTCTTCCGAGTGCTTTGGTTTCCTCCCATGGTCCAGCAATATGCAGGTTGGATGGGTTCGCCATGGTAAACGTAGGGTTACAGGCTGCGTCTGGCTGGAATATTTTTCACAGGATTTGTGCAGATTAGATGGGCCAAAAGGCCTCTTTTTGCACTGTAGGGATTCTGTGATTCAGTGAGCTAGAAATGGTTGGCGTAGCTGTTAGCTGTAAGGTAGGGAGTGATGGAATTAGTGAGATGTTCCAAGGGAGTGAATTCGCAGTTCAGAGGTCATTCAGGGTTAGTCATCTGAGGAGTTGGGACGGCTGAGAGTGAGTGAGGGAAGATGCTACATACAGCAGTGAGATTGGTAGACCATGGACCTTGGGGAGAGGTAGTGTAATAGCACAGACAGAATGAGTGTGAGATAGCAAGAGTAAAGATGGTGGCTCCCTCATGAAGTGCACATGCTTCGCATTCTGCTGGGTGTTCCTCCTGACTGTGGATACTGTGCTGACTTGGTGGTAACCTCAGAACTGTTTGGCAGGGTCTGGTGTTGTGACTGTCCTTGATGATCATAAGGAAAGAGACCCGGCCTCCACTGCCATCACCCAGGATCTCAAGGGTTCCTGTCAGCAAATTGGAGTGCCAGCTTGTCTCTGCCAGCCATTTCTGGAGGCAATTCTTCTAACATTATGAACTATGTAAGGTTGTTCTGGATTTGTAGTGATTGACCTAGTGCACAGCTGGGGTTCAAATCTGGCACTTGTTGGCAGAAATCCCAGAAGGTTGCAGTGTCAGTGATACCTCTGCTGCAGGGAAGCACAAGATATCATGAGAGTGGCACCTGGAAGGTGAGGTGAGCAGCGTAAGATTGCATGACATAACTGTGATGAAATCAGAAGCTGACTGACTCTGGCTGAGATAACTTGTTCAAGCTCTCAGAGAAAAACCTTTCAAAAATCTCTAAAGAATTGACACAGCCAGATTTTCATAAAATTCAGTCTGGTGGCCCGCAAATTTGCAAATGTTGTATTTGATTCACATGTATAGATCGTGGATGTAAATTATGCATTGTAGTCATAGCATTGATTCTTGTAGGATTTCACTTTACCTTTACTTCTATTCTCTGCTTTCTGCCTTTCAGCCAGGCAGCTATACATTTATTCATTGACTGTTTGCGCTAACCTTCATTTATTAATCTATTATGTATTACCTTACTGGAGATCTTGTAGAAGTCTCGCTGCATTACATCTACTGCATTACCCCTCTCTGCTCTCTGTTTCCTCGTCCCAGCAAATAGGCAAAGCAAGACATTCCCTTTTAAAATCCGTGTTGATTATTTATTGGTATATTTTTTGATTTTTAAATGTTTTTCTCTTCATTAATATAGCTTTCATTAGTATTCCTGTTACTGATATGAATCTGACTGATGCTTGGTTCTCAGAGCACATTGTAGCTGCTTGCTTAAAATAGAAGTATGAAATTAGCTGTCCTCCAATTTTCTGGCACTGCACAGTTACCCAATAAATCCTTAAATATGTGGAACAGCGTCTCTGATATCTGTTCCTTAGATTCTTTCAGAACCCATGGGTATAGTCCACCCACACAAGAGATTTTACTCTCTCAGACTTTGATTAATTTCTTTAATATTGCTCCTCTTCTTTTTATTTTAAATGTGGTTATATCATTTCTCAGTGTACCTTATATTGTCACGTCCCCATGATCCATCTTCCTAGTAAACTCTAAGCTGAGTAATTACTTAATAATTCTGCTATTAAAATGTTCTGTCTGTGATCTTATCAGTCTCTGATTGCCTTATTCCCATTACAGCCTTCCCTTTTTTATTGCATTGCATTATTTGATATTACATTACTTCATAATTTATTTTAGTTATTCCTGTTTGCCTTCTTAACTTTTTTATTCCTTCTCCAATCTCTTCATCCTGTTCCCCTCTGCTGTCCTTGAATTTTGGGTACCCTCATTTTTACCCATTTCTTTAACTGATGTCCCATTAGTTTGATTTTGATTTGTTTTCCTGGGTTTTGTTGAGTACTAGTTTAAATGTTTCTTATTATTGTTCAACATTAATATTCTGTTTGTTTTCACAAAGTCTATCCTCAGCCTCTCAACGTTAGGTTTTATTTGCCTTGGCCTTTGACATGCTTATGTCCTAATACTGTATAGTGTATTACATCATTGTTACTAGTGCCTGGGTGGTCATATACTTTTAATTCTCCTATTTCCTCTGTCACATTCCCATAGCTGGTTTAATGATTTTTTTTTACTAACTAGTTTCCTCAGGCTTGCAGATCCCTTGTCCATCAGGAAGAGAGGTGGTCAGATTTTCCTTGAGGTCATGCAAATATAACAGTGTATCATCTCTGCCATTTTGTGCTCTCTGTCTGCCATACTTTCGTCAAACTCTTCTCCCTCACAACTATTTTAACAAGTTTCCATTTTGGCTCCAAAGGATGTTCACCTTACAACTGAAAGGAATTACCATTCTTTGAGGGATAAGGATCCTCAATTGACATCACTAGACTGAAAGACTCTGCACATTATTCTTATGGGCTATTGTTTGAGGACATCAATTTTCTTTCATTCATAATTGGTAAAGCTACAACTACAGTAAGACAATTTGTATGCCAAACAGTGGAAATAACAAACAGCAGACAGGGCTAATCTCTGAAGTCCTGCCACATTCAGTGATGACTGGTGGTGGATAATTAAATAAATAACAGGAAGTAGTTGTTCCACATGAATATGTTAGAGGAAGGGCAGGGTGAGAGTAGGGGGCAGGGGTTAGCCCATCAGTGCACATGACCAGGCTGAAGTATTTTAATCTACTTGTAGCCAGAAGTGCTGAGGGGATGATTCATCTCAGATTCCTCCTGAGGTCTTCAGCATTACAGATGTTTATTCTTCAACCAATTCAATTCACCCCATGTTCTATCAGAGAGTCATAGAGATGTAAAGCACGGACACAGACCCTTTGGTCCAACTCGTCCATGCCGACCAGATATCCTAAATTAATCTAGTCCCATTTGCCAGTACTTGGCCTGTTTCTTCTAAACCCTTCCTATTCATATACCCATCCAGATGCCTCTTAAATATTATAATTCACCAGCCTCTACCACTTCTTCTGGCATCTCATTCCATACACGTACCACCCTCATTCAAAGTTGCCCTTTAGGTTTCATTTAAATCGTTCCCCTCTCAGCTTAAACCTATGCCCTCTAGTTCTAGACTCCCCGTCCCAGGGAAAAGGCTTTGTCTATTTATCCTATCCTGCCTCTCATGATTGTATAAACCTCTATAAGGTCACCCCTCAACCTCCAACACTCCAGGGAAACAGCCCCAGCCTCTCCCTATAGCTCAAACCCTCCAATGCTGGCAACATCCTTTTAAATCTGTTCTGAACCATTTCAAGTTTCACAACATCTTCCCTATAGCAAGAAGTGGCTGCTGAAGGAATATGTACTGCAAAGACTATGGGCCCTGACAATATTACAGCTTTGGATGTACTCCAGAACCAGCTGCTTGCCTAGCCAGCTGTTCCAGTACAGTATGTCACTGGCATCTATCCGACAATGTGGAGAATTTCTCAGGTATGTCCTGTGCACAAAATGCAGGTCAAATCCAATCTGGCTAATTGCCTCTTTATTAGCCTTCTCTCAATCATCTGCAAGGTTTTGGAATGGATTACCAACACTACAATTAAGTGGCATTAGCAAAGGACTAACCTGCTCACTGACACACAGTTTGGATTCTGCTAGGGTCTCTCAGCTCCTGACCTCTTTATAGTCCTGGTCCAAACATGGCCTGAAGAGGTGTAGTGTGAGTGACTGCCATTGACATCAAGGTGGCATTTGATTGTGTATGGTATCAAGGAGCCGCAGCTAAACTGGAGTAATTGGGAATCAGGACAATTCTCTATTAGTTGGAGTCATGCCAAACACAAGTTTGTTAGAAGTCAATCATCTCACTCCTAGTACATTACTGCAGGAATTCCAACTTCAGCTGTTTCATCCATTACCTTCCATTCATCATACAATCAGGAGTGGGGATGTTCACTGATAATTGCACAATGTTCAGCACCATTTTCAGTGAGTCGGATACTGAAACAATTTGTGTTCATTGCGTCAAGATTTAGACAAGTTCCAGGCTTGCTCTGATAAAGGTGCCAGACAGTTTCTTGCACTTATGGCACGAATATGACCATAAGAAAATCTAACCATCACCCATTGCCTTCTGATATATCACCATCAATAACTTGCCCAATATCAACAACCTGGGGGTTACTATTGACCAGAAACTGAACTGGACCAGCTATATAAATGCAGTGGTCACAAGAGCAGGTCAGAGTTATGGAAACATAGAAGATGGGAGCAGGAATAGGTTTTTTGGCACCTCGAGTCTGCTCAACCATTCAAATGATAATGGCTGATCATTGAGCTCAATTCCTAATTCTGCCCTCCACCCCCTGTATCCCTGGATCTGTTTAATCACAAAAGCTTTCAGTACCTCTTCCTTGAAAAACACAAAATATTTTGCCCTTAACTAATTTCGGTAGTAGAGAATTCCACAGGCTGACCACTCTCTGAGTAAAGAAATTTCTCCTCATCTCAGACCTAAAAGATATACCCCTTATCCCTAAACTATGAACCCTGGTTCTGGACTCCCCCACCATCAGGAACATCCTTCCTCTATCTAGCCTGTCTCGTCCTTTTAGAATTTTATAGGTTTCTATGAGAATTGTCTTCCACATTCTTCTAAATTCCAGTGAATTCAATCCTAACTGATTCAGTCTCTCCGCTTTACTTAATCCTGCCATCCCCAGAATCAATTTAGTAAATCTTTGCTGCACTCCCTCTATAACAAGCAGATCCTTCCACAGATAAGGAGATCAAAACTACACACAATACTCCAGATGTGACCTCACCAATGCCCTGCATAACTGTGGTAAGACACCATTCTTCCTGTAATGAAATCCTCTCACTATGAAGGCCAACATACAGTCTGCCTTCTTTACTCCCTGCTGCACCTCTGTTTACTTTCAGTGACGAGTGCATGAGGTCAACCAAATCTTGTTGAATATTCCCCTCTCTCAATTAACAGCCATTTAAATAATAATCTGCCTTCCTATTTTTGTTACCAAACTGTATAACCTCACATTTATCCATGTTATATTGCATTTTCCCACTTACTCAGCCTGTCCAAAGCACACTGCAACCTCTCTGCACCCTCCTCACAGCTCACCCTTCCACCCAGCTTTATGTCATCTGCAAATTCTGAGATTGTGAATAGCTAGGTGCTGGTACTAAGCCCTGCAATACCTGACTAGTCAGTGCTTGCTGTTTAGAAAAAGACCCATTTATTCATACTCTTTGTTTCCTGTTTGCAAACCAACTTCCTTTCCATCTCATTACACAACAACCAATTGCATGTGCTTTAGTTTTACACATTAATCTCTTATTTGGGATTTTGTCAAAAATCTCGAGAAGTCCAAATAAACCACATCCACCAGCTACTCCTAATATTTATATTCTCAAAGAATTCTGGTAGATTTGTTGAGCGGGATTTCCCTTTTTGTAACTGCATGTTGTGTCTAATTCTACTACTGTTTTCGAAGTGCTCATTGCAGTGAATAACTCACCTCTTGTTTGTCCACTATCTGCAATACACAAGTCCCGAGCATGATGAAATACTCTCCACTTGCTTGGTGAGTGCAGCTCTGACAGCACTCAAGAAGCTTGACACCATTCAAGGTAAATCAACCGACTTGATTAGTGCACCATTTACCACTTACTTGAATTTGTATCACTGTTCCTTCATTGGGTCAAAATCCTAGAACACCCACCCCAACAACACTTTTGTTTTCCCTACAATCCAAGGATTGCAGTAGTTCAAGAAGGCAGCTCATCACCTTCTCCCTGGCAAATAGGTGTGTACAATAAATGCTGCTCTAACCCTTGATGTCCACATCCCATGAATGAATCTTTTAAAAGTTACAATTACTCTCCATGCAGCCTTTGCTTGTTTTGGAAGAATTGCAGCCTGTATTCCATTTCATCAGCTCTTTGTAGGCCAATAGAAGCTGTTCAATAAACTTATCAAAAATATTTCCAAGCTGTTGACTTTAGCTGCAAGATTGAAGTCATTGCCCAAGTTCCATCCCCTATCTACTGACTCCAACCCTCTCCCAGGCAGCACCTTAGAATAGGGTAAAAGGCTGGCACAGCAACGAGAGTCGTAGGGCCTGTACTGTGCTATACTGTTCTTTGGTTTAATATAATTTAGGTCACTCAGTCCACAAACTCAGTATCACATGTGATTCTGAAGTTAAGAAAATGAAAGGTGTTGTAACTCCAGAGGACCATAGGTTGCTTTCATTTGAAAGAGATGAGTGTTGGTGAGTTTAAGCTGAGTGTCATCATGCATTGGATGGGATAGAGAACATGGGGCTTTATGGTGATCTCAGACAGTATGGGAATTCAATCCATGGTGCTGGTGCCATTCAGCATTGCAAACTAGCCATCCAGCTAATGGATTAAACTGATCCCCATTGAGCTTTCAATTTCATACTTGTGCCATCACCAAGGCCATCTATTTGCACCTCAGTGACTTTACCTGACTGTACACTATCTCAGCTCAGTCTGCTGAGAACCATATTCAAGTCTTCATTTCCACAAAAATTGACTATCTTGATATAGTCCTTGCTGGTCTCCTACATTATACCCTCTGTACATTTGAGTTAATCAAAACTCTATGATCCATATATTTATTCGAATTAAGCTCTGATCATTAACTTCTTCTGAGGCAGTTGCTAAGAACCGAGAATGACTTGTTTCCTGCTGGATTGATGGGTTCTGAGATACCGACCAGTGTACTAATGCGCAGTCTGCCAATTCTGATATGTATGGAGCATATGTTGCCAAACAGTACGGAGATGGACATTTGTATACTCCCTCAATGGCTTGGATACACCTCTGCACCTTTCAAACTAAGTCTCTTGATGGGATAGGTGCCAACTTGAATGAGCTTTCATCATTTTATTCAGTCACAAATCAGGGTCTCCATAAGTTACCGATATATTTGACCTCTTCAGGGATGTTTTGAGGACATCTATCAGCTGTTGTCTTGGGATTTCTTTGCTTCTATTAAGTTCCAAGTAAAGCAATTGCTTCAGTCAGAGTATCAGACATGGGGGAACAAGATGTCCCACCCAAAGAATTACATTGCTTCTGGCCAAGTGATGATTTGATTTGGAATTTCTAATTTTGTAATGTCCCTCATACATTTCTTTGCCTGTCCACCTCACTTTCCTAGTTTTGGCACTTATTAAAACCTCTCTCTTTTGCCAAGCGTTTCATTTTCTGACCCTGTATCTCCTTGTCATACATTGTTTTGCAATGCTGTTGTGACATGCCTTGGAGGTTTCATATTGTTAAGCATACTACAGAAGTGTTGATAAAAACTGTAACAATAACTTGCATTCATGCAGCACCTTTCATATAATAAAATGCCCAATGCTGCTTCGCAGCTATGTGATCAAACCACGTTTCATCCTGAGCCACATGAAGTGATATTAGACAGTTGGAGGTTTGGTTTTAACCTGAAGTGGAAAACGTGAAGCAGAGAGAGATTCCAACATTTCAGACCAAAGCAGCTAAGCAGACAGCCACCAAGGTGGAGCAATGAATACTAGGGATCTCAAAAAGCCAGTTATAGAGCAGCATTGAGATCTCACAGGGTTCATTTGGAGCAAATTTAATTACAGCTGGCTTGTGTCTTTCTGATGTTAAATTTGATTTTTGTGTGCTGCTCAGTTAGATTGGCTGTACTGATAGATTACTTTAAACACAACGAAAATGAACTTTGGAGTTTGGAGAGACATTAGCTCACATGACCTCCACCTTTCAGTTCATGTCATGTCTTTTTCCTCCTCCCCTCACTCCCTATAATTCATTGAATCAATTCAACTTTTACCCTTTATGTGCTGGGTAATGGTTTTAAAGCTCAGTTACAGAAAGTATTTGCAAAGAGAAAGGAGAGCTAACTTAAAATAATATGTTGCCCAGCAGGCTTGTGAATCTTGTTTATGGCCTGCAACATGCTCTGTTGTTGCTTTTAATAATAATCTCTAGTTCCTGAGAGCATCTATTTGGGTTCCCAGAAGGGATCATAAATTTTGTTTGCTGTTTCCTTTTTTTATGCAGCCTCACAGGGTTCATAAATTGGCAGTACTGACTCATGTCGTACACTTTGACCCTTTGTTCAGTCTTTAATTCCCTGAGTGCGAGCCTGAAAATGGTTTGTTATGCATTTGGGTGCAATTATCCCTTGCTGCTCAGTTTGGGTTTCTCTACACAATTTTTGGATGTTTGTGAATTTATATACGATAGTATCCTTCACGAAGTGCTATTTCCTCTCTTAAAAAATGTCATTTGCTTCATATGAATTAAATCATTCAAACCTATCGTTAGCACTACACAATATGGATACCTTTTGTCCATAAACCATTAAAAACATGTTATTCATTGATGCAGAATGTACAACATTGCTCTGTTGTCTTTTCCGATATACAGAAAATTGGGAGAGCCGACAAGCATGAGAAAGTAAAATTATTACTTAGATAATGGCCTGTTTTCATCTCGATCATTGTAGAAAAAAGTCCTGTAGTGACAATAAACTCCTAAAGTTTTCATTAATGCGAATAGCAAATGGCACCAGCATATGACCAGAGGTATCATAGAACTATCAACATCTGATGGTTGGGGGAGTCAGTGGCATAGTGATGATGTCAGTGGGCTAGTAATCCAGAACACTAGCCATATTCTGGGGGCATGGTTTCAAATCCCACGAAATTTGAATTCAGTAAGATATCTGGAATGGTGATCAGGTAACCGTCATTGTTTATCCCTTACTGAAACAACTCCACACAGGCAGATATCTGTCACCAAGTCACCATTTATTTACACATGGAGAATCACACATTGATCCAGCTTCCACAGAGCCAGCTCTCAGAATGTTCAGAACCTTTGACTCTTGTTTATATTTGTAAGCCAGGGTTCCTTGATTGCACATGATTAACTGCCCCTATCAGGGAACTCATACTCTGAGATCCAACTGGCTGACCTTATTATTATTGCCACTTTCCTCACCCTCTGAATCCAAGAACATAGGCAAGTTCTGTTTTTATAACTACACCTGGCCCATTTTAGCACCAGATCAAGTCCCTCCAACTCTGCCTCTGATGTGAGCGGCGTATAATGTACAGTAGGTCACCTGTTGTGCCCAGAGCATCTCGGAAAAAAATCATTCTCCTCTTCAGGTAGTAAAGATGTCAAGGCAGTGATATCTGCTGTGTCCATCTCAGATTCAGAGATATCTTCAACTTTTGAGGGAGAGGGAGAAGCCACAGGTTGTGAAACACTTGGAACGGCAGTCAAAGAGCCTGGCATGTTTTGCTCCTGCACCATTTACAAGTTTTCTGAAAGACCAATTCTGTGATCACTGAAATGGCCATGCTGGTATCGACCTCCATTCAAACCAGGTGACCATTTAACCTGTTGTTTATTTTGATTTATTCTGATTGGACGTTGCTCGGCAATTTAATGGTTCCAAACGAGATGTAGGTTGATTTTCCAGGGTGTACACTCTCCTGGATACCGGCCTATGAGTTCTCTTACTCAATTCAGGCTTAGTGAGAATCTTTTGCAGTCTCGAGTCCACTTACCAGCAGCAACTACAATGGCTTGCCAGCCTGGATCCTGAAGAAAATGTTTGGCTGAGGCTTGCCTTTGTTTTGGGGTTTTTCTGTGGGCTGACCAAGAGTCCCTCTGTACAGGATATGTCCTGAGTGAAGCAATGCAATTGCCTTTACTCGGGTGGTATTCCCTAAGCTCAGTCTGACTGATGAGAATGTCCACTTCCATTGAAATGTCCTGCAGCTCATATGATCCACTTGCCACATTTTCTAATAGAAAACCAGTTGTAGTGTCTGTTTGATGTCCAGCTAGGCTTCAGCTAGAGGCACGTTTGCGTGGTCACATCATTAATCCCACATTCAAAATGGTCTCTCAGCATCTTATTAAGGGTTAAACAAAGTCACATGCCAGTCATCTTAGCCTAGTCAAAAATCCCAATACAGATTCCCGTTTCTCAAATTACCGAGTAAAACCGATAGTGTCGCAGAATTAGAGGAGGCTTGGGGTCATAATATTCTTTAACTAAATCCATCAACTCTTGAATGATTTTAATATCTGGTGTCTCAGGAAAATTAGGCTCCCAGTAACTGAAAAGGTAGCGGGTCTACAAGCTGTCAGGAGAATTGCTCATTGCTCTTCATCTGTCCCAATGTCATTTTCCCAAAAAAAAATGTTCTTTTCACACACTGGACCCAGTCTTCAATGGCAAGATCAAACGATCTAACTTCCCAAGTAACAGCATGATGCCACAAATGCTTATCCCCTACTCAAAGATGAATGTTGCGAGCAAGTTTCTTAAGGAACATGCGTTTCTCTCATTGCATCTGAAATAACTCCACAGAGGCAGATGTACCATCACCAAGTCATCTTTTATTTACAGAGAATGCTGCTCAATGATCCAGCTACTTCAGAGTCAGTTGCCAGAGTGAACACAACCTCTGACACTCCTGTTTATATCTGTCAGCCAGGGCTCCCTCATTTGATCGGATTAAGAGCCCCAATCAGAGAACTCATATTCTATCAGGTGCAATCACTACAATCACTACACCTTCCACTACTTTGAACATTTACTCACTCCATCACCAGTGGGCAACAGCATGTACAATCTCAAAGGTTAAAAGGTCTACTGGAATAACTGGCCAAACCTCTGTTGATGTTAACTTCAAACTTAATGAGATGTGCGGGTTCAACTTGCAAGTGCCAATGGTACGTAGAACATTGCTGTTGACCAGTGTCTGACTCTCAGTTTGAATGAATATGAAAGGCCAATACAATGGTTGCTCATCCCATATAGCTGCACTTTACAAATGGCTGCTTCATGTTTTTGTCAGTGCAATGTCGTGGTATACAGGAAACCTGGATCCTACACTTTCAGCCGTCAAACTGACAATTACTCTTGGGCACTGTTCTAGCCGACCTCTAGGAGCACTTTGGATTTGATTTAATCTGATTTGGTTTATTATTGTCACATGTACCTAGATACAGTGAAAAGTGTTATTTTACGTGCAGTACAGGCAGGTTGTACCAAAAAGAAATCTTCGAGGGGAAAGTGAGGACTGCAGATGCTGGAGATCAGAGCTGAAAATGTGTTGCTGGAAAAGCACAGCAGGTCAGGCAGCATCCAAGGAACAGGAGAATCGACGTTTCAGGCATAAGCCCTTCTTCAGGCTTATGCCCGAAACATCGATTCTCCTGTTCCTTGGATGCTGCCTGACCTGCTGCACTTTTCCAGCAACGCATTTTCAGCCCTTTACCAAAAAAAATGTCAGGATATCAGAACAGGGTGCAGAGAATAGTTTTATAGCCACAGAGAAGATGCAGAGAGAGGGATCAGTATTGACATTGAGAGGTCCGTTCCAAAGTCTGATAACAGCAGGGAAGAAGCTGTTCTTAAATCTGTTCGTATATATCTTTTATATCTCCTGCCTGATGAAAAAGGATGGAAGACATTGTAACTGGGGTGTATCTGCACTAAACAGCCATTAAAAGAACAGTAATGAAAGCTTTTAGCAGCAGCTGAAGCACAAACGTGCTAACAGACAAGGTTTCACATGGATAGTGCTAATGTGTTGATAGGCACAATATGAGCAAGTGCTAAGTGAGCAGGCCTGAGATGCAGCTTGGTCCAGTCCTTGAGCTGAATGTCTGTCCCTGCACAGTATCTTCCTGCTGCATCATTTCACTACTGATAGTCAGTGTACCTGCAAAATAGGACTGTGTCATGTAAGCAGACTGCCAGTGTATCAGAGAGGTACCACAATGGACCACTTGTGTTGGCAGATGCTGGTTGTCAATGTCCATAGATGAAGGGTGCATCTTGCCACCCGCCACTCCCATTGAGAATCTCACCACGCTGCTTGTGAAAAGTATAAAAGATAGCCTGAGGTTATTGTGACGTCGAGATGAGCCTCAATGCACTTGTCATCTTTTTCTGCCACACATTCTCCCAAGGCCCATGTCGTTCAATCCCCTACAAAGATTCTACCCATGAAAACACCATTACTTTCAAGCTTTCTCCATAAACCACCCTGACTGTTCATTCATTGTCATTCAATCAAAACTTTGAACTTCCCAAAGCACTTAATGATGTACCCACACTGCATGGTCTACTGCAGTTCAAGAAGGTTCCCACTTGTAGCATAATTAGGGGTGAACAATAAATGTTAATCTAACTAATTACACCCATAATCCAGGAACAAATAAGACATAAAATTGATCAATGAATGTTTTTACATTAATCTAAACTGTTTATAAGTTAAATCAATACAGTTGGGTCATACATATCAGGTATATCATGTTGGATATTCATACTGATTTTTATCATTTGAAATTTATTTACATTTTGGATATCTCTTAGTTATTAAGAACTTAAGGATAAAGTGATCTAATTTAATGGTGGAAAAGACTTGTTCTTATATTTCTGTGCCTGTTTATAATATTTGCAAAAATTCCATTTCAAATGGCAATCATAGATTAACCTTGACATCGCAATTAATTTTTTTATGCTGTCACTTCCAAAGAATATTTAAGCTCCTCAAAGGTAATATCTGAAAATATAGTATCTGCATTTAATTGTAAAATGAAACTGCAATGAACATTTAAATATTGGTTTAAGTATCATTTGTTACAATTTTCTTGTGGGGTTTGTATTTAAAAGATTTTTGTTGTGAAGATATTGACAAAAGGATCATGAGTAGGTTCTGATAATTCCGCTGTGACATACAGTACAGTAAAATAAATCCCATTATGAAAATTTCACTGCTCAGATTTGTAAGATGTTTTTCTTACAAGAAGCAGATGGTAAACTTCATTCTTCCAAGCATGTATTGTGTATGTTTTGTGATTTCTCAATATGTCTCCAGACTACTACCAAACTAAGCTAAAAGAGTCACAGATACGGTGAATTATTAAAAGAATATTTTATTTGTGGAAGAAGGGAAATAAACTGGCTTAGTTACGTTGCCCCACTGCATGTACACATCCTGTTAGACTGTCAAGAGAGTAGTAGGTCAGATCATTCCATTCTGTAAGCTGAAGGAAACGGAATGGTAACAAATAGCTCCCATAGGAAAATATAGGAAAGTGAAGGTAATTATGAAATAATATCAAATTAAGTTAGTTTAAGTTTTAGTAATTGAGTGTATTATACTTGGCTCCAAGTATTAATGAGCTAAAGTTCTATTTGAGATATATTTTTGGAATAATTACAGGTCCAATATGTTTTTTTGTTTGAAGTCCATCATGTTTGAAAATATTGTAAATAGTGCAGTCATTGTGACTTCATGTACATACCCTATGCCTGGAGAATTTTTCCCTGTCAGTATAATGAGAGTCTCAACAAATAACAGAAATGAAATAACAGGAAATAAGAATTGGAGGTAACATTCAGTTTTAGATGCCATGCCAGGAGACACATTTGACCAGACTGGTGACTTGTCTTCTGATACTTGCCTCAAGGAATGTAACTGCTTAATACAGGCATTCCATTATATTGGAATCCACAATGAAAGTTAGTTAGGATTTAAATATATTTTGCACAGCAACCATATTATATCATTGCAACTGGATAATATAGTCACAGATATGTTTAATTCATCTTTATGGCTATGATGAGTTTTGATCACAGGGGAAACACCTCAATGCAACAGAGTGTTCTTAGTAAGAGAGAAATAATAGAAAGAACTTCCTTCTTCTTGCATCTGGTTCAAAATTACCAGCACTTGGACAAAAAAATTGCATATATTTTAGAAATAGATTAGTGTTAGTGGGAGTGGGTTTTAAATATGAAGATTTATTCTTTAAGTAATATGAGAAAGCACAATTACTAACTTCCTCCTATGTTAGCGGGTCTTTATTGTTTTGCACTAACAATCTACATTTATATAGTGCCTTCAGCAAAGATAAATGATCTAGGATATTTCAAAAGAGAGTGTATTCAGACAAGAATTTATCTTAGAATCCCGACAGTATGGAAACAGGCCATTTGGCCCGAAAAGTCCACATGACACTCCGAAGAGTAACCCACCCAGACCCATTCCCTTACCCTATTACTCTTCATTTACCCCTGACTAATGCACCTAACCTACATATCCCTGAAAAGTATGGGCAGTTTAGCATGACCAATTTACCTAACCTGCAAATCTTTGGAATTTGGGCGGAAACTGGAGCACCCAGAGGAAGCCCATGCAGACATGGGGAGAATGTGCAAACTCCACACAGACAGTCGCTCAAGGTGGGAATCTAACCAGGGTCTCTGGCGCTGTGAGGCAGCAGTGCTAAACACTTGAGCCACTGTGCCATTGGAGATTTAAATTGGCATCAAATAGAACATCAAGTTTGCAATTTATCAGCATTAACTGGGCACATTTGTTAGGGAGTGGGCTGCAACTTGAGCCATAGAAATGGAGTGTGTGAATAGAGGGCGAAATAACATCTTTAGTTCCCACAAGATTTGCTTTGGAGGAAATTGCAACTCATTAAGGAATGCATGCTTAACAAGCTGACTGATGACACAAAGACAGTGGTGGATGAGGGAGGGAGAGGGCAAAAAGAAGCATACTGTATTTGTATCAATGTGCATGCACAGCCTTGAGATGATTTTGCCAAGGGCATTATATAGGTGAGGGCAGGACTTCAGGGGTAATAATGAAGAAGCAAGAAGAAATGTTTTGGCTCTTTTGGATGAGTAATATTAGCACCAAACAAAGCAATATGATAGAGTTGGGGCATTTGATTATAGGCTTTATAGGAGGCGGATACTGTTGACTATACCAATGACTGCAGATAAATCAAGAAAAAACAAAATGTGGTCATTCATTCACAATCCCCAGAAAATGTGGTTTGTGACTTTGATTATCAATATCTCAGTGCTGTGGCAGAGGTGCCCCATAGACACATCTGCTGGCATGAAACTCTGATAAAATATCTACAGAAAAAGGTTAAAAACGCCTATTATTGCAACATTTGACACTGACCTACATTATTCAGGAAGATACTCAAACACGATCACTATTTATTGAAAATGGTGAGTTAGTCTGAAATGATCTGCTTCTTTTTTAGACATGGAGATGAGTCAAGATCCACCTGAGCAGAACATCAAGATGAAAAGGAAGAAAGGAGATGAGCCTGTAGAGCACGTCACAGTAAAGAAAAGTAAAAAGGTGACAAAAGCTTGATACAAGGGTCTTGTGTGCGCTGCATTATATGATAGTGTTAAGTCATAGAGCTGTGCAGCATGGAAACAGACCCTTTGGTCCAACTTGTCCATGCCAACCAGATATCCTGAATTGTTCTAGCCCCATTTGCCAGCATTTGGCCCATATTCCTCTAAATCCTTCCTATTCATATACCCGTTCAAATGCCCTTTAAATGTTGTAATTTTTGTACCGGCCTCTACCACTTCCTCTGGCAACTCATGTCACCCTCTGCATGAAACATTTGCCCCTTAGTACCTTTTAAATCTTTCCTCTCTCACCGTAAACCCTCTAATTTTGGACTGTGCTACCCCAGGGAAAAAGACTTTGCCCGTCATGATTTTATAAACCTGTATAAGGTCCTCCCTCAGCCTCCGACACTGCAGCGAAAACAGCCCTAGTCTGTTCATCTTCTTCCTATAGCACAAACCCTCCAACCCTTCAGCATCCTTGTAAATCTTTTCTGAAATCCTTTCAAGTTTAACAACATCCTTCCTATAGCAGAGAGACCAAAATTGCATGCAGTATTCCAATAGTGGCCTAACCAATATCTTGCACAGCTGCAACATGACCTCCCAACTCCTATACTCAATGCACTATCCTTCTTCACTATCCTGTCTACCTGTGACTCCACTTTCAAGGAAGTATGAGCCTGCAATCCAAGGTCTCTTTGTTCAGCAACACTCCCCAAGACCTTGTCATTAAGTGTATAGCCCAGCCCTGATTTCACTTTCCAAAAGGCAGCACCTCACATTTATTAAAGTTAAATTCCATCTGCCACTCCTCGGCCCATTTGATCAAGGTCCTTTATTTGATAAACATTTATCTTCTGATTGTAGGGAAAGGAGAATTGGCAACGAGTGCATTAAACGCCACTCTTTAAAGACAATCTAGCATCAGAATATTTATCTTACCCAGTCCTTCCCATGAAGAATACCTGTTACTATTTGCATATATCCAGCAGCCTGACTGTATTTCCTGACAATATCCAAATTACTAACCAATCCACAGTACAGGTTTACCTGAGGTGATTATAATTAAAAATTAAGTAAAATTTGCTTAAACTTAAATTATCTGTGGATGGCCATGGAGGTATATGAGGATAAAAACAATGACTGCAGATGCTGGAAACCAGATTCTGGATTAGTGGTGCTGGAAGAGCACAGCAGTTCAGGCAGCATCCGAGGACACTGCTCCTCTGATGCTGCCTGAACTGCTGTGCTCTTCCAGCACCAGTAATCCCGAATGGAGGTATATGATCCAACACCATCATCAGAATTCTTGCTGCAAAGGTTTTCATTCCCTATCCAGAGAATATTCCAGCTGAAAATAACATCAAAACAAACCCATAAAACGTTGATTGTGCACCTTGGAATGAGGATTACGTGACAATAAAACGATATCTTATCAACCAAGGAAACTTTATGTAATTGGTTAATTTAACATTCTTTTTTGAAAGGATAAAATTCATACTTAAATTCATTTGACAGATGAGATCATAATGCATTGTCTTTTTCTTATCAATACTTGTTTATATTTGGAATATGGCATTATTATATAAAAGTATGATTTACAAATTAAGAATGGACGACAGGACACAGTATCAGTGATATAATACAACAAACTAGATTGTCACTGCATAACTGCAAAGTAATATTCAATTTGGCCTATGCAAATGTATCTATGACTTCAAACTATAACTTGTGATATGCTTCCAATTTTTGCCGCTATTCTTGAAGTAACATTTGTGTGGAATGACAATTTTAAGAATAATCTGGTCATAAGATGAGTCAGCGATATAACTGGGACTTTGGGACATGAAGCTGCAGCATAAATACAGGTTTATTTTTGGTTGACCTCGAGCACGAGCGAACTCAACATGCGCTACTCGGAAATTAAACTGTCTGGATGTACAATGTTGCAAAATATCTTCTGAAGCCATTTATGTCAGATAAATACAGAAAATGCTTAAAATACTCAGCAGGTGACAGTAACAATGGAAAGAGACGCCCAAATTAGCATTTCATGAAAGGTTGCAACCTGACAATTCCTCCTATCTCCATATAAAATATATTAAAGATATGTTTAAGTGTCATTGGAAGTCTGAAAGTAATAGCTCAGTGGAGACTGCTCACTATCTCTCAACTTCCTGTGGACAGTTCCCCGGGACCGTGTGCGAATATCTCTGATTCTGCTAGAGTCGAAGAGTTGGGAGAGATCTGGCTTACTTGCTTGTCAGACTAAAAGCATGTGTAAGTCTTAAGGCCGTAAGGTGTTCAAGAAGAAGTGTGCTATTCAGCCCATTGAGTTTGCTTCACTGTTCAATGAAATTGTGACTGATCCTCAACTCCACTCTGTTGCCTTGTGGAAATTGGAAGCAGCATGGTATTACCCGAGCTTCAATGGCCTCTCTTGCCCGACAAATCAGTTAAAATAATGGGGAAGTCAGGGCAAGAACTCTGCCACTCCCAATCTTAATGTCACTCCCTCTCCCGGCCCAGAATTTATCAGCAAGGAAATCCAGCTCATAATTTTGTTAAGGTTAAGATTATTCTCTGCATTCATTTTGATGACTGTTTGAACAGCTGATATCTTCTGGATGTTCAGAGACATTACCCCGTGAGAGTGCTTGGGTGAATCTTTGTTCAGATTGTTGTTGACAGTTTAATTGTTATATTTGTTTTTACTCTCTAGCTAACAGAATATTTTGTAGACACAGAAGTGGAGGAAAAAATTGAAGCATGTCCACTCAAGATAAGAAAGCGAAGAAAGGTAATTCAGAGCAGATTGAAAATATGAAGAAAAATGAGTCAAATGGCAACATTTATAAATGGAATGAAGTTCCAAGACACCTACCTCTTATTCAGTGAAATCCCATCTCACTTTGAATCTGAATCTCAGCAGATTTTCCTGCTCCTCGGAAGCTGCCTGACCTGCTTTGCTTTTCCAGCAGCACTCTAATCTAGATTCTGGTTTCCAGCTTCTGCAATCCTTGTTTTTACAAATGTTTCCTAGCAACCATGCTTACCACACTATTTAAGACTCAATTTCATTGGGTATCATTCCATTTTATTTCAAAATTGCTTTGTGATGACACCTTTAAGATATTTACCTGTACAATTCTCCACCTACTGCTCCATCTAATCTTCTATTTTCTCTCTCCGATCCTCAAAACCCATACACTCCTGTCATCCACCTCTTTCTCTCTCAAAACTCACTGAGAATTCATTCCCTGCACATAGCATCCAAACCAAAACCACCCTGAGCCAAATTCCAAATGACTCTCTACAGGACTATTACCATGATGTGTTAATCTTTCCTTTGTACTTTTAAATGTAGTGAACCACACCCTTCTCTCCCATTATCTTTCTTCTGTTTTCCAGCTTTATGAGGTTACTCTAACATGGTTCAAAAACATCTGACTGAGAGCAGCCATGCAATGCTGTCCCCATGCTTATAGTCACCTTTGGCATCATTGTTCTCTCCTCTTTTTTGTCTTTATGCTGCCCATTAAAGTGCTTATCTGCAAGCATGGATGTTTTATTTCCATATCTGTGTGTGTAGTAGCCAGCTCTAATTTTTAATTAATTATGTTGACCTCAAGACAACCTCTCTGCTGTTGGACTGCAGTCATGAACGTATCAAACTGTTTTTGAACTGAACATCACAAAGACTAAATCCTTTATGTTTGGTTCCTACTATAAACCTACTCACTTGCCATTAAATCCAACCTCTTTCCAAAATGGTCTTCCACCCAATTTTGCACATTTCTCACTCCTTGTATCTGACAATGTGACTGTAGCAAAGAGAACTGACTCTAGATTTCCTTAATAATTAAGCAATTAGACAGCTCAAAGATGGATCTACCCAGCCAAGAACTTTAATTACTCTTTTCTAATACTGGCAAAGCAGCTTTGTGGCTGGTAAAATCATCTCTTTGTGAGACCGACAACTTTGTTGGCAAATTAGTGGTTTTATTGTGTGTGTTTAGTTTTAAAAGTTTGCTCTGAACCTGTTAATCTGAACCCACTTTATTTGTGAATATAGAAAATCTCTGACATTGTGCTGAGCTCAGCTCCGAAACCTGCTGCCCCAGCTGATTTGCAGAATATGATTGCTCAATATTTCAAAAATGATCGCTCTGTAATAGAACTCGAGGAACTGAAACTGCCAGGTATGGAACAAATGCTCTCAAATATACAGTAAGGTTTTCAGTTTTTGAAGACTGCAATATTATTTCTCTTTAAACTTTTTCTTGGTCTAGTCAGGTTACATTTGAAATGCTGTCTGAATGCAATACTTTCTCCTGATTTCACTTCTCATTTCAGACAGTGAAAATATGGAACATAATTTGTTAAATGTACATACAATTCAATGATAAAACTCTTTCAGACTAATACAATTTTACGCCAGTTTGTTGTGTTATTTTTCAGATTCTTGTTTTCTTCAAAGCAATGACCTCACTCACACCCTGTCCTCCTATCTGAAACAAGGTAAGGAGCTTACATCCTGCACTGCCATTATGCCTCAAGGTTGGTCATGAAGAACATGACATCTTTATAATTGTAATTCAGACAGAAAAAATATTGACTTTGAATACTGACAGAATGAAGAGAATCTGTCTGGATTGAATAAAATTTTAACTTTAAATTATTCATAGCTTTGTCAGTTGTGAATTACTAAAGGATACAGTAGCCAGTGATTGTTGTAGTGTACTAGCTATAAATGCAGATCTTGCCTTGGTAAGTATGAAATTGAACTCATTAAACCAGATAATTAGGAAGCAGCGCAAAATGGAGTGTTGTAAAAGCCCAATAGATTTACTATGTCGTTCAAGGAAAGAGGCTTGTTGCCCAAATGCTTAGACTTGCATATGACAGTGGATTCATGTTGATCATGCCAAGATTAGCACTAAATACTATCTCAACTATCACAAAAATAAATTTCAAACTATGCCTAAAGAAAGGCTAAGTACTGTGGGGTTCTTGAAATCTGAAGTGAAAGTCGATAATATTGGGAATTCAGCAGGTTGCAGCATCTTTGGAGACAGGCATTGAATTAATATTTCAGATAAGTAATTAATTCTGATTCAAACACCAGGAATGCTGGAAAAGCTGAGCAGGTCTGACACTATCTGAGGAGAAAGAAATAGAGTTAGCGTTTCGAGTCCAGTGTGACTTTTTCAGAGTTCCTCTTGTTCTGAAGAAGAGTCATACCTGACTTGGAGAGTCAATTCTATTTCCTCCCTTTGCAGATGCTGTCGGACCTGCTGAGTTTCTGTATTTCAGTCAGATTTGCAGCTTTCACAGCATTTTCCTTTCTAACAGTTTATCAAGTTAGTGAAGCTTTTCTTCAGTCGTTTGGTTGTGAAAACAGAATCAACTATTTAACAAAAATCCAGTTATTTCACTGCATATGAAAACAAACATTACTGCAATTTGTAATCAAACAAAATGTTTTTATTAAACAAATGGCACAACTTCAAGTTTGAACTATCAAACTAAAGTGGGCGGCACGGTGGCACAGTGCTGCCTCGCAGCGTCAGGGACCCGGGTTCAATTCCCGCCTCAGGCGACCGACTGTGTGGAGTTTGCACGTTCTCCCCATGTCTGTGTGGGTTTCCTCCGGGTGCTCTGGTTTCCTCCCACAGTCCAAAAATGTGCAGTTTAGGTGAATTGGCCATGCTAAATTGCCCGTAGTGTTAGGTGAAGGGGTAAATGTAGGGGAATGGATTTGGATGGGTTGCGCTTCGGCGGATTGGTGTGGACTTGTTGGGCCGAAGGGCCTGTTTCCACACTGTAAGTAATCTAATCTAATCTAAATTCCACTTTGTATTGCACATGGATGTTAGCTGGAATCTATTTAGTGCAGATAATGGAATAACAAAGGGTGCAGTTATATCACATGCTCTGACAATGTACAGTGATATGAAAAATAACAATAAAACATAGACTCCCAGATCTGCTCTAATCCTGGTTTCTCAAAAGTTCACAGCATGAAGTCATGTCCAGCCCAGTACAAAGCCACATTTTAAAATGATCAGAAAGTGACATTTTTGTTACTAGATCTCTTATAAAGTTTTAAAACAGTGTTTTCAGATGAGTTAATATTAGGCCAAAGCAGATTTTTCAGCCTGTGTCCTCTTTATATTGAAACTGAGGGAGCAGAATTCTGCACAAGCATTAAATGATCTGTCATTTCTTCTCTTGATGCCAGTCAAACTGAGGTCATTCTCAACTCAGTAGCTACAGCACAGGCGCAATCTCATCTGACAGAACTGGACTGATTTGCAATTTTTTTTTATTGGTCATGAATCATTCTTTTACAATAGGCTTTGCAGAAAATAGAAAATTAAATTCCTCTTCATGCTATCCAGTCCATGTTTACTGTTGTCAGTTTTGGTTTAAGATAGTGTTTTGTGAAATTTTAAGCCAGAGGGGAAAATTATTGGTTTGTGAAGAATGATGTTCATATAAAATATAGATAAACATTCAATTACCTTTTAGTATAAACTCAGTCATTATTATCTTTTCTTAAATGTAATATTACTCTGACAAACAAATATTTCTTAGGATCTTCTGGTAATGCACGTATTTGTGTATTTCAATGAGATAGTGAAGCTTGGAAATGCAGAGCAGTAAAAGTATGCAGACCAGTTATGTGACTAAAACATATAAATATACATTTGAACGATACAAAGATGACTGAGCATTTTAAAGTGTTAAATGTCTTTGTCATATTTTTGTGACTTTGAATTTAAAAAATTAACAAATTATCCAATCAATATCTTTAAAATGAGAACTGCATTTGAGTGCAATCTATAAAGGAAATGTTATTTACAGCATTTAGTTGTTTTTAGAATGTTCTGACTATTTTTGTTTTGAAGTTTTCCAAAGCTTTGTATTTGAGATGATAGTTATTTTAAATTTAACAAAAGTTTGGCCAATTCACAAGGTTTTCCAAATTGATTAGATTTGATGAATATACAAAGTATCTCCTATTTAAAATGATTGTTGAAATGATTGTCTGTCTACAGTTTGTCCCAAGTGGGTGAAGCTGTGTAAGAATCACACAGAGAAGAAGTCTGCGCTGATGTTGATAATATGCAGCTCTGCTCTCCGAGCTCTTGAAATGATCAGGTAAAGGAAGAACTTTCCTGACCTCTCGATATCCAAAGTACCTCTCAGCCACTTTTCTTTTCCCTGAAGTGCTGTAACATTGTTATTGTAGGCAAATGCAGCAACTGGTTTGAGGATAACGAGGTTCCACAAAGACCAGACCATCTGTTTTGATTGTTTTGAGTGAGAAATAAAACTTGGTTAAGTAACCACGAGAGCAGTTTCCTCTGCTTCAAGTATAGCGTCATGGGATATTCAATGTCCACTGAACAGGGAGCTTTGGCCTCAGTCTAATGTCACACTTAAAGGAGGGCACGTCCCCAGTAATGCAGCAGTTTTCAGCACTGCCCAGGAATGATGAACTAAATTTTGTGTTTAATTTCTGGAATGGAGCTTCAGCCTATGACCTTTTGGCTCAGAGGGAGGTTTGCTACCTCTGAGCAAAACCTTTTCAAAATTATACCTGGAAGCATTTACACATTACTGTAATCACTTATTGTTTTGAAGGGCAATGCCATTGTCATGGTAATACCTTCAGCTTCTTGTGTGCACTTCCAAGCAAAGTTATCCTTGCTAGCTATTACTTTTTTGGGTTTTCTTCCCCCCTGATATTTTCATGGCTTGATGCCAGTTTTCATAAGCAGGCTGGATTTTCTCTGAACTCAAACAGTGATCTTCATTCACTTATGTGAATGATTTAATCTAAATAACTTAATTTTCTATTTAATGCCCACAGCTCATGGGTGGCATTTAAATGATGTCAAAGTTGAATTTCACTTGGCCTTCAAGTTTGTGTGTGGAACTGATCACCCACATTTTGGGCACAACTTGAAATTCCTGGTGCCCAAAACATCATGGTGTCATACTCATCATCTTGCTGCAATAATAGTATCTTGCTTAGAATCAGTCAAAATAATCAGACCAAGCCGTTGGGCCATATAGCCTTTCAGCCAGCTGATGTTCAATCCTGACAGAAGAAGTTCAGATGTCAAGTTCTTTCACAAAGTATTGGTTAGAGCATTGAGTATAGGAATTGGGAGGTCATGTTGCGGCTGTATAGGACGTTGGTTAGGCCACTTTTGGAATATTGTGTGCAATTCTGGTCTTCTTCCTATCAGAATGATGTTGAGAAACTTGAAAGGGTTTAGAAAAGATTTACAAGGATATTGCCAAGGTTGGACGATTTGAGCTAGAGGGAGATGCTAAACAGGCAGGGGCTGTTTTTCCTGGAGCGTCGAAGGCTGAGGGGTAACCTCATAGAGGTTTATAAAATCATGAGGGGCATGGATACGATAAATCGACAAAGTCTTTTCCCTGGAGTGGGGTAGTCCAGAACTATAGGGCATAGGTTTAGGGTGAGAGGGGAAAGATATAAAAGGGGCCTAAGGGACAACTTGTTCACGCAGAGGCTGGTACGTGTATGGAATGAGCTGCCGGAGGAAGTGGTGGAACATTTAAAAGGCATCTGGATGGGTATATGAATAGGAAGGATTTAGAGGGATATGGGCCAAGTGCAGGCAAATGGGACAAGATTAGGTTGGGATATCTGGTCAGCATGGACGAGTTGGACCAAAGGATCTGTTTCCATGCTATACATCTCTATGACTCTACCAACTAAGAAGCTACATTCCAGGACAAGCAAAGTCTTTTTGAAAGTCATGATGCGAATAAACTGGAGAAAAGAAAAAGCAAATTGTGTTTGGATTCATACACTGCAAGCTTTGCAGTTACAATATTATGCAGTTTATCTCCCCATCTACTTTTGCCTGTGAACATTTAACATGCTCACCCAGCATTGTTCTCTCAGCTTCTTAAATGTAGGTTTCAACCCATTTAGAGTAAACAGGGCATGACGATAATGATTGTATCTCATTTGTTTTGGCAGAATGATAACAGCTTTTAAAGGTGACTGTAAGACTCTAAAATTGTTTGCAAAGCATATTAAGGTAAGTGTGCATCTCATTAAAGTTTGCACTAATTTAATTAATATTTAAAAGCGATAGGTCATCATGAAGGATTGAGGGGGAGACGATGGTCTAGTGGTATTATCGCTGGACCGTTAATCCAGAGAGGTAAAAACAATGACTGCAGATGCTAGAAACCAGATTCTGGATTATTGGTGCTGGAAGAGCACAGCAGTTCAGGCAGCATCTGAGGAGCAGTAAAATCGACGTTTCGGGCAAAAGCCCTTCATCAGGAATACAGGCAGAGTGCCTGAAGGGCGGAGAGATAAATGAGAGGAGAGCGGGAGTGGGGAGACAGTAGCAAAGAGTACAATAGGTGAGTGGGGGAGGGGATGAAGGTGATAGGTCAGGGAGGAGGGTGGAGTGGATAGGTGGGAAAGAAGATAGGCAGGTAGGACAAGTCATGAAGACAGTGCTGAGCTAGAAGTTTGGAATTAGGGTGAGGTGGGGGAAGGGGAAATGAGGGAACTGTTGAAGTCCACATTGATGCCCTGGGGTTGAAGTGTTCCAAGGCAGAAGATGAGGCGTTCTTCCTCCAGGCGTCTGGTGGTGAGGGAGCGGCGGTGAAGGAGGCCCAGGACCTCCATGTCCTTGGCAGAGTGGGAGGGGGAGTTGAAATGTTGGGCCACAGGGCGATGTGGTTGATTGGTGCGGGTGTCCCAGAGATGTTCCCTAAAGCGCTCTGCTAGGAGGCGTTCAGTATCCCCAATGTAGGGGAGACCACATCGGGAACAACGGATACAATAAATGATATTGGTGGGTGCGCAGGTAAAACTTTGATGGATGTGGAAGGCTCCTTTAGGGCCTTGGATGGAGGTGAGGGAGGAGGTGTGGGTGCAGGTTTTGGAATTCCTGCGGTGGCAGGGAAAGGTGCCAGGACAGGAGGGTGGGTTGTAGGGGGATGTGGACCTGACCAGGTAGACACGGAGGGAACGGTCTTTGCGGAAAGCAGAAATGGGTGGGGAGGGAAATATATCCCTGGTGGTGGGGTCCGTTTGGAGGTGGCGGAAATGTCAGCGGATGATTTGGTTTATGCGAAGGTTGGTAGGGTGGAAGGTGAGCACCAGGGGCGTTCTGTCCTTGTTACGGTTGGAGGGGTGGGGTCTGAGGGCGGAGGTGCGGGATGTGGACGAGATGCGTTGGAGGGCATCTTTAACCACATACAAAGGGAAATTGCGGTCTCTAAAGAAGGAGGCCATCTGGCGTGTTCTGTGGTGGAACTGGTCCTCCTGGGGGCTGATACGATGGAGGCAGAGGAATTGGGAATAGGGAATGGCATTTTTGCAGGAGGTAGGATGGGAAGAGGTGTAATCCAGGTAGCTATGAGAGTCAGTGAGTTTGTAAAAAATGTCGGTGTCAAGTCGGTCGTCATTAATGGAGATAGAGAGGTCCAGGAAGGGGAGGGAGGTGCCAGAGATGGTCCAGGTAAATTTAAGGTCAGGGTGGAATGTGTTGGTGAAGTTGATGAATTGCTCAACCTCCTCACGGGAGCATGAGGTGGCGCCAGTGCAGTCATCAATGTAGCGGAGGAAGAGGTGGGGAGTGGTGCCAGTGTAATTACGGAAGATGGACTGTTCTACGTAGCCAACAAAGAGACAGGCATAGCTGGGGCCCATATGTGTGCCCATGGCTACCCTTTTGGTCTGGAGGAAGTGGGAGGATTCGAAGGAGAAATTGTGAAGGGTGAGGACCAGTTCGGCCAAATGAATGAGAGTGTTGGTGGAAGGGTACTTTTTGGGACGTCGGGAGAAGAAGAAACGGAGGGCTTGGAGGCCCTGGTCATGGCGGATGGAGGTGTAGAGGGATTGGATATCCATGGTGAAAATGAGGCGTTGGGGGCCGGGGAAATGGAAGTCTTGGAGGAGGTGGAGGGCGTGGGTGGTGTCTCGAATGTATGTGGTGAGTTCTTGGACTAGGGGGATAGGACAGTATTGAGGTAGGTAGAGATGAGTTCAGTGGGGCAGGAGCATGTTGAGACAATGGGTCGGCCAGGGTGGTCAGGCTTGTGGATCTTGGGAATGAGGTAGAACCGAGCAGTGCAGGGTTCCTGGACTACGAGGTTGGAAGCTGTGGGTGGGCAATCTCCTGAGGTGATGAGGTTCTGTATGTTCTGGGAGATGATGATTTGGTGATGGGGGGTGGGGTTAGGGTTGAGGGGGCGGTAGGAAGAGGTGTCCTCGAGTTGGCGTCTGGCTTCAGCGGTGTAGAGGTCAGTGCATCAGACTACCACTGCGCCTGCTTTATCTGCTGGCTTGATGGTGAGGTCGGGATTGGATCAAAGGGATTGGAGGACTGCGCATTGTGAGGGTGAGAGGTTGGAGTGGAGGAGGGGGGTAGACAGGTTGAGGTGGTTAATGTCCCGGCGGCAGTTGGAAATGAAGAAGTCGAGGGCGGGTAATAGGCCAGCGCGGGGTGTCCAGGTGGATGGAGTGTATTGGAAGTGGGCGAAGGGGTCCTCGGAAGGTGGGCAGGAGTCCTGATTGTGAAAGTAAGCCCAGAGGCGGAGGCAGCAGAAGAAGTGTTCGACATCAGAGCATGTATTAAACTCATTGATGCGTGGACGGAGGGGGATGATGGTGAGTCCTTTGCTGAGGACTGATCGTTCATCCTCAGTGAGGGGGAGATCTGGAAGGATGGTGAAAACTCGGCAGGACTGGGAGCTGGGATCTGGTGTGGGTGTGGAGCTGGGATTGGGGGCGGAGGCAGTAACTGGAGTGGGTGTGGTGGTGGAGAGAATGGGGGCGGAGTTATGAGCAGGGATAGTGTTCCCCTCCGGGTTCTGGGGATGGGCATGGTGACAGTAGGATCGGTGGGGGCATATCAGCAGAATGCAGGTGAGTGGCGTTGGTGGGTGCGGAAGTGTTGGCAAACACAGCAGTGGGGGGTCGAAAGTCACTGAGCGTGTGACATCAGTGATAATGTGAGGGGCAGAAGTGATGTCACATGTGGTGCCTGAGGAATTGTGAGGGGCAGAAGTGGCTGTGGAAATGGCCGTGATGAGGGCGGAAGTGACGTCATCAATCAGTGTGGGGATGGTGGCTGCACCAGCCGCATGGCTGATGGCGTCCGAGCAGTTCCAGAGGCCGGGGGAATCTACTGGAATGTTTGAGGAGCGCTGAGTATGGAGGTGGGTGGATAAAAGTTTGTTGTACTTATAGTTTCTGATGTTTGAGATGGAGTTGAAATACTGTTCTTGAGTATGAATTCTCCTGAGGATATAGTACAGAAGGGGTTCTTTGCAGTTCTGAGAGAATGTGGCCCTCAGCTGAGGCAGGGCTGACTGTAGAGAGGTTAGGTGCCGGCGCATTGCTGCAAGTGTGGAGCGGAGGATCTTGAAGGAGAACTGTTGCATAGTAGCATAGACATTGAATCTGTAGTCTGTACTGTTTGTCCTGTTCGGGCCCGAACTCTGCTGGTTTAAAGGTGGTCCGGAGTCCGTGTGGGATGAGTTGGTTACGGAGGCAGGCACTGAGGAAGCAAATGTGGCTGTAGTAGCAAGTCTGTTTCAGGACATGGTTGAAGAGCTTCAGGGCAAAGGAAATGACATGGGAGTTGCAGTGGGAGAGGGACTCCCTGAGATTCTTGTAGAGAGAGGAGGAAAACTTCTTCAAGGCAGGCATCCTTGCAAGAGGATTCGCAGTAGGGTTAAAATCAACAAGGTAAAAACAATGACTGCAGATGCTAGAAACCAGATTCTGGATTAGTGGTGCTGGAAAATCACAGCAGTTCAGGCAGCATCCGAGGAGCAGTAAAATCGACGTTTTGGACAAAAGCCCTTCATCAGGAATGCAGGCAGAGTGCCTGAAGGGTGGAGAGATAAAAGAGAGGAGGGCGGGGGTGGTGAGAAAGTAGCAAAGAGTACAATAGGTGAGTGGGGGAGGGGATGAAGGTGATAGGTCAGGGAGGAGGGTGGAGTGGATAGGTGGAAAAGAAGATAGGCAGGTAGGACAGTGCTGAGCTGGAAGTTTGGAACTAGGGTGAGGTGGGGGAAGGGGAAATGAGGAAACTGTTGATGTCCACATTGATGCCCTGGGGTTGAAGTGTTCCAAGGCAGAAGATGAGGCGTTCTTCCTCGAGGTATCAGGTGGTGAGGGAGCGGCGGTGAAAGAGGCCCAGGATCTCCATGTCCTCGACAGAGTGGGAGGGGGAGTTGAAATGTTGGGCCACAGGGCGATGTGGTTGATTGGTGCGGGTGTCCCAGAGATGTTCCCTAAAGCACTCTGCAAGCATTTCCTTACTTTTGAACAAAATCAGTAAAATCTTAGTAGCATAGACATTTGCATGACTCCATTAAAACATAGCTCTCATTTAAATGAACACGATTTGTTTTGCCAGTTCCAATCAGCTAACAATAAATAAGGTGACTGTGAAAAACATGATACTTTTAGTCCTCATTTGATTCAGTTCTCTGCTCCATTTGAGACGTTAACATTGGATTGTTCAAATATCTTCAAAATAAATATTGCCGGTGCTCCAGGTATAACATTAAATCTATCAGCACTCGGAGAATTTGCAAAATATTCACCTTAAATAAATTCTTTTTCAAAGTAGCAGCTGATAACTAATTTGATGAGGAAGAAAAAGTTGGAAACTTTACCTGACATTGTGGGAGACCAGTAGCTCCTTGTTAGGATTTATAAGGATATCTGTGGTGTTCAATTTCTGGGCAAATGCCCATGGTACCTGCCTTAAAGGGAATTGTATCCAATAAACAGGGGCATGTGGACAATATGGTGGCTCAGTGATTAGCACTGCTGCCTCCCAGCTCTAGGATCTCAGGTTCGATCACAACCTTGTGGAGTTTACACATTCTCCCTGTGTCTGTGTGGGTCCCGTCTCAGTGCAGTGGTTTCCTCCCACAATCCAGAGATGTGCAGGTTCGGTGAATTGGCAATGCTAAATTGCCCATAGTGTTCAGGGATGTGCAATTTAGATGCATTAGTCAGGGATAGTAGGGTAGGGGAATGGGTCTGGGTGCACTACTGTTCGGAGGGTTGATGTGAACTTGTTGGGCCGAAGGGCCTGTAAGGATTCTATGATACCCGGTTTCAGGAAATTGCTCCTTAGCTGTGCAGAGTTCATGCTGTGTATGAACTGAATAAACATAAAATAAGGATAAACAAGTGGAGGACATTCCTTATTTGAATACATATCATAGAAACACTTCTGGAGACTGGGTGTTGGGCGAGAAGCTTCACATTTATGGTATTTCATGTTGCAAATAAATATAAACTGTGCAAAGATTGACTGTGGTCTTCTTCACACAATGGCTGCCAGAAGTTCAACAATATATGTGCAATCGATTCAGTTTTTCCAGATTTATTACCACCTGACAAGGTAGTACTCAAAAGTTAACTTTGTTTTATTACAATTGTTTTTGTGAAGCCGGGCGGAACAGGAATTCTTCTCCTGACCCTATAATAATAGTGTAGGCTACTCCCCTCCCCTCCCCTCTCCTTTGTCTTGATAACCACCCATTAATGTGGCTTGTCAGTTCTTGATCACTCAACGGTGAAATAAGAAGATATTTTCAATTATATGTCTGCCTGAGTTGTTATAGTTTGTATTTTTTTCTGTTCAGTTATTTTTTCTTACATGAACTCATTCTGTTCCATTTCTCATCCAGGTAGAGAACCAGATAAAATGGCTTGCCAAGGGGGTGATACACCTTGGTGTAGGAACACCAGGACGGATTAGAAGTCTCATCGAGCAAGGTAGAAAATCCCAAGCTGTTTGAGTGCGTTTGTTTATATGCCTTCAGGTTATTCAGAGGGTTAATCAATTATTACTTTGCGTACATTTAGCATGGAGTGGGAGGGGCAGTTGAAGTGTTCCCACTCTGCCAAGGACATGCAGGACCTGGGCCTCCTCCACCGCCAGATGCTAGCCACCCGACACCTGGAGGAAAAACGTCTCATCTTCCACCTTGGGACCCTCCAAACACACAGCATCAATGTGAATGTCATCAGTTTCCTCATCTCCCCTCCCCTCACCTTATCCCAGATCCAACCCTCCAACTCGGCTCCATCCTCTTGAACTGTCCTATCTGCCCATCTTCCTTCACACCTATCCGTTTCACCCTCCACTCTGACCTATCACTATCTCCCACACACCTTCATCTACCTATCGCATTCCTACCTACCTTCCCCCCGCCTCATCCCCTTCCATTTATCTCTCAGCCCCCTTGGAGCTTATGCTTGAAACATTGTCTCTCCTGCTCCTTGGATGCTCCCTTACCTGCTGTCTGTTTCCAGCACCACACCTTTTGACTCTGATCTCCAGAATCTGCAGTCTTCACTTTCTCCTAAGTTAGATGTAAGACATAGTTAAGAGGATAAACATTACAGTCAGATAACCAAATTACAGATAAACATTACATTGCAGTAGCTCAGCACAGTGGTTTCCACATGTGGTCTGACCAGCCTCATAAGCCACTGACCACCTGCACCAGTCCACAGTCAGTCCAGTCCAACAGCTGTCCCTGCTCCACTCCGGCTCTCAGTGTTAGGTTTCTTGAATGTAGAATAGGCCACAGAGTACCAAGAGTCGGTACCTCCTCCAATCTTGGTGCATTGTATTCACAGCACCCAATGTGGCCTACTCTATATTGGAGAAACCAAATGCAGACTGGGTGACCGCTTTGCAGAACACCTCCGGTCTGTGCCCAAGCAGGAACCTTGTCCTTCCTGCAGCCAGTCATTTTAACACAGCATCCTGCACGCATGCTGCGTCTATCCATGGCATGCTGCAGTGTTCCAGTGAAACACAGCACAAACTGGAGGAACAACATCTCATCTTCAGATTAGGCACTTTTCAGTCTTCTGGATGAAATGTTGAGTTCAACACATTTAAATTACGAACCATTTCTTTTCTTTCTTTTACCTTGTTATCATGTCCTCCCCTCCCCCATTCCACTTACTGTCCTTCCAGTCTGGCAGGAGACACACCATTGTTCTGTCATTCTCACATTCTGATCACTTAATGTAAACTATGAATATCTATTCTCCACCAGCACCCTACACCCCTACCACCCACCCTCACCCCTGCAACCTGTACTGTAACTGCTGTCCCTCCACACGTCACCAGCTCTGATGAAGAGTCATTTCAACTCGAAACATTAACTTCCACTTTTTCCATGGATGCTGCCTGACCAGCTGCGATCTCCAGCATTTGTCATTTTAATATACCAGGTCAATTTTAGGGTGAGTGGTGCCATTGGAACTGGGGTGTTTGGAACTGGAGAGTAACTCCGTCAAAGTTTACAGAGTTAAATTTCATGTCTTCCATATTTTTTCCTTCAGGTTTGCATTGTAGTGTCTCTTACTCAGGTGAAGAAATATTGACACAACCACAGTTTAATCTATACTCCTTGTAGCTATTTTTGCACATCTTAAATTTAAAATTAAAGCTTATCCTTGGGTGTTGTGCCAGACAGAATTGAAGTATATACTGGCTGAAAGGCAAAATTAAGTCATGTCTATATTTCAGTCTGTCAAAACTGTCTGGTCTATCACTATATAATTATACCTTAAATTATATGTTTTATTTTTCATTTTGAATTCAGCATAAACAGTGTTGTTGTCATTATACTCACAACCTACGATAGAATTTATTTTAAAAGGGAAACAGATGTATGTAAAATTCTCCAAACTCCAAATTTGCTGTGCTGGTTCTCTTACTTCTCATTCATTCCTTGTAACAAGTCTGTTGATTAGAACAAGTCTGGAAGCAGATATTTTGCAGGTTTTTGCAGAGCTAGGCTAACATTGTATGTCTTTAAAAGTTATGGGCTGGAGCCATTTCTGAGATTCTCACTGCTGTTCCTATTCCCATTTTCGTCTTTGGCAACTTGTGCTAGCACATGATGGGTGTGAGGAGAGTGAGTTTATGCCCTGCAGATCCCATCCAGCCTGATCATCTTGTGAAACATAGTCTCAATTCAGGAACCTGCTGACAGATACATTTACCCATGTCCCTTCCTATCCCCATGTCCCCTCATATCCCCATGCCCCTCCCATTACTCCCATGCAACCTCTCCACACCCTGCATCTTCATGGACTTTCATTAAGTACGCAGTGTGAAGACAACCAATAAGCCATATAAAATCGTGGCAGTTGCTTCAAAGTGTTCATAAAAAGAATACCCTCCTTTGGGAAAAAAGAACTGCTGCTCTTAGAACCTTATCAGAGAATCATTATAATGTAGAGGAAGGCTGTTTGGCTCGTTGTGTCTGCACTGGCTGTCTAAATGGACATTATGACATGGTGCCATTCTCTTGCATTTCCAGCATCTGTAATAGTTTGCTTTTATTCAACAGTTTCTCTCTATCTACTCTGTCCAGGCCCATCTTGAATTTGAACATTTCTTCCAAACCTCCTCTCATCCTTCTTTACAAGGGAAACAGTCCCAACGTCGCCAGTTTATCTTCATAATTGAAGTTTCTCATTGCTGGGACCACTCTCCTGGTTCTGTACTGCACTCTGTTCAATGCGTTCATGTCTTTCCTAACAATGCACAGTGCTCCAGCTTAGGTCTGACCAGTGTCTTATATGAACAGCATAACCTTCTTGCTCCTGTACCATATGCCCCATTACCAAGGGTAGGATCCTGCTGCTTTCTTAGCTGCTGTTAATAATTACTTGTTCTACCACTTTGAGTGACTATAAGGTATATGTGTCTTATTTAGTAACTGACCCCTCCCCCCCACGCACACACACGCACCTTGGGTGAACAAAGTTAAAAATCACACAACACCAGGTTATAGTCCAACAGGTTTAATTGGAAGCACACTAGCTTTCGGAGCGACGCTCCTTCATCAGGTGATTGTGGAGGGCTCGATCATAACACAGAATTTATAGCAAAAATTTGCAGTGTGATGTAACTGAAATTATACATTGAAAAATTGATTGTCTGTTAAGCCTTTCATCTGTTAGAATACAGTGATAGTTTCTTTTCTTTCATGTGTAAATCACAAAACCTTTTTTTTAAAGTTGCATTCTCGGGTTAGCTGTTAACAATGGTGATAGCTAGACAATATGTTGAAGGTGTTGGCCCCCTGTGTTCTCTGTCTATGACCTGATGTTTAGATTGATTCTAATCTAAAAAGTGAGAGAACAGAGTTTTACATAAATTCATGCAGTTTTTGACCTCAGAATTCTACATGAATGTATGCAGTTTTTGAGCAAAGTGCAATGTAACCTGTTGGACTATAACCTGGTGTTGTGTGATTTTTAACTTTGTACACCCCAGTCCAACACCGGCATCTCCAAATCATGACCTTGGGTGAAATATCAGTTTTTCAAAATAAAATCCAGGTAGCTTAATCGTAACCATGTAACCACTGATGGTTGTTGTAAAAACCCATCTGGTTTACTTATGTCCTTTAGGGAAGGAACTCTGCCATATTTACCTGGTTTGGCCGAAACGTGACTTCAGACTCTCAGTAATGTGGTTGAATCGAATGCTCTCTGGGGAATTAGGAGTGGTCAATAAATGCTGTTTTAGCTACAATTCCATGAATGAATAAATTATATATATATATGTAGCAGATCTCTGTTCCTGCTCACCCTTTGAAGTACTGCCCTCTATTTTATACCATATCTTCAAGTCCTTTCTCCCAAAATATATCACTTCACACTTGTCCACATTGAGCTTTATCTGCCACTCATCTGCCCACTCCACCAACTTGTCAGTGTCCTTTTGTCACTTTAGCCCACTGACCTCCTCACAGTTTTCAATGCTTTCAAATTTTGCACCATTAGCAGATATGGAAATTGTCCCCTGTATGCCCAAATCTGGATTATTAATATAATTCAGGAAAAGTAAGGAGCCTAAAGCCAACTCCAGAAGATCGCCACTGCTGACCTTCCTTCAGCCAAACATACATCTGTTAACCATTAATCCTTGTTTGTACCCATCAGCCAATTATGTATCCATGTTGTTATCATCTTGTTTCTTTCATGAGCTGTAACTTTTATCATAAGTCTGTTGTCTGCTCTATGTCAAAAGACTCTTTGCAATCCATGTGTATTTATTGGACAGAGCCATCCATATCAATAATAGAATATTTAATCCACTTCATACTTTTTAAGATATCCAAGTATGCATTCACACATTGAAAAAGTGCATCAAAGAAACAATAAACTCATTATGATGTGGCTCAATAAATTTGACATTTTTCTTCCTAACCAGACACTTTCCTTCATGTTTTATAAACAGCTCCTCTCCTGAGCTGGTCAGTTGTGGCTGTTGGAGCTCAGCCAAGTATTCACAATTAGGTCACCTGGCAACAGTATCAACATACCTGGGCTAGCATTCTGGACACTTAAGGTGGGCCTTCTAATGAGACTGCCTTTGCTATTGTCTACCTCTGTGGCCAACTCTGCATGAGACAAGCCTGACCCTGCCTCAATGGATTGAAAATATGGTGATAAAATGGATTTAGATTCTACCTTCCCACCACCTCCTTCAAAATCTTGCCCCTTAAGTACTTCACTCCTCCTGTCATTACATTACAATGTTCCACTTCAGTCACTTTATAAATAGAAATAGTGAGTTCCAGACCAGCTGTTCCCAGTTATGATGTAAGAGAGATGAAATTTATACAAAGGACAATTATATTAAGACTAATTTACTCTCAGGATTATTTACAACTAGCAGTTGAATTTTGAAGTGTTGACTATCATGGCTGATGATTGTAAATTTTAACTCTTTCCTGTTTTCCAGATGGACTCAGTGTACAGTCTCTGAAGTATGTAATCCTTGATTGGAATTGGCGTGATCAGAAGTTTAGAAGATTAATGGATATTCCAGAGGTATTTATAATTTACTAAACTACCCGTAAATAGGCATGATTATGTATCTGTGAATAAAATACCTGTTTTCAATAGGGTAGAAGTGACCTGTGTAAAACGTTCAGGTTGCACTTGAATTGGAATGTGACCAATCTTGTGGTGGGCAGATTTGCTAGAGGAATTTGGGAGGCTTTAAACTAATAAGGGGAGAACGCAGAGAAATAATGAGAAAGGTCTGAGGCTGGTACAGTTTAGAAGAGGAGCGAGTCAACTAGTCAAGGCAGGTAAGAGCAAGACCGAGAACGAGGTAAGATTGATCAATTAAACTGCATTTATTTCAATTTACAAGCCCTGACAGGTAAGGCGATAAAACTCAAGACATGGTTGGGAACATGGGATTGGAATATCATAGGTATTACAATAACGTGGCTCAGGAATGGGCAGGGCTGGCAGCTTGATGTTCCAGGGTGTAGGAAGGATAAAAATGGGGACAAGAGGGGGAGGGATGTTTATGATTGGGAATATTCCTAGGAATATGTCCAATGAAGTTATTCCAGTGGAACTGAGAAATATGAAAAGGATGATCACCTTACAGGGATTGCACTAAAGGCCCCCCAGTAGTCAGTGGAAAATTCAGAGCAAATTTGTAAGGAGATCTCAGATATCAGTAAGAATGATAGGGTGGTAATGGTAGGGGATTTTAACTTTTCAAACATAGACTGGGACTGTCATAGTGTTAAGAGCTTGGATGGAGAGGAATTTAAGTGTGTCTAAGAAAATTTTCTGATCCAGAATGTGGATGTACCTACTGGAGAAGGAGCAAAACCTGACCATCTCTTGGGAGATGACGCAGGGCAAGTGACTGAAGTGTCAGTGGGAGAGCACTTTGGGACCACTGATCATAATTCTATTAGTTTGAAAGTAGTAATGAAAAAGGATAGACCTGATCTTAAAGTTAACGTTTTAAATTGGAGTAAGGCCATTTTTTGATGGTATTAGGCAAGAATTTTCAAAAGTTGATTGGGAGAGACTTATTACAAATATTCCTTTACTTGCAAAGTGGGAGACCTTCAAAAATGAGATAGTGAGAGTCCAGAGACAATATGTTCCTGTTTGTGTGAAGGGCCTGGCTGGTAGGTGTGTGGAATGCTGATGACGAGAGAAACTGAGGTTGTGATCAAAAAAAAGAAGGAGACATGTAGTAGGTATAGACAGCTGGGATCGAGTGAATCCCTTCAGAAGTGTAAGGGCAGTAGGACTATACTCAAGAGGGACACCAAGAGGACAAAAAGGGGATATAAGATAGCTTTGGCAAATAGGGCTAAGGAGAATCCAAAGGGATTCTACAATGCATTAAGGACAAAAGAGCAACCAAGGTGAGAATAGGGCCCTTAAAGATTAGCAAGGCAGCCTATGTATGGAACCACAGGCGATGGGTGAAATACTAAACAAATATTTTGTGTCATTATTTACTACGAAGAAAAATAAAGAAGCGAGAGTCACATCTTGAAAAGTACCCATGTAACAGAAGAGGAGGTGCTGAATGTCTTAAAATACACAATGATGTATAAATGCCCAAGAGCTGATCAAGTGTATCCTAGAAGTTTGTGGGAAGCTAGGGAAATGATTGCTGGGCCCCTTGCTGAGATATTTGTATCATTGATAGCCGTAGATGAGGAGTTGGAAGTTTGTAGAGTGCAAATGTGGTGCTATTATTTAGGAAAGGTGGTAAGAAAAAACCTGGGAACTACAGACCGGTGAACCTGATGTCAGTAGTGAGTAAGTTGTTGGAGGGGATTCTAAAGGACAATATTTGCATGTATTTGGAAAGGCAAGAACTAATTAGGGATACTCAACATAGCTCTGTGTGTAGGAGATCATGTCTCACTAATTTGATTGAGTTTTTTTAAAGAAGTGACAGAGGATTGATGAAGGCAGAGTGCTGGACGTTGGTTATATGGACTTCATCAAGGCATTTGACAAGGTTCTGCATGATAGGCTGATTGTCAAGGTTAAATCACATAGAATCCAGAAGGGGGCTAGCCATTTGGATACAAAATTGGCTAAAATGTAGGAGAGAGACTGGAGACCTGTTACCAGAGGTGTGCCTCAAGGATCGGCGTTGGGTCCACTGCTTTTTGTCATTTATATAAATGAGTTGGATATGAATATAAAAGAAAAGTAATTAGTAAATTTGCAGATGACATGGAAATTGGTCATATAATTGACAGTGAAGAAGGCTATCTCAGAGTACAACAGGACCTTGATTAGATGGGACTGGGAGTGGCAGATGAAGTTTAATTTAGATAAGTGTGAGGTATTGCATTTTGGAAAGGCAAATCAGGGCAGAATCTATATACTTAATATAGAGCCCTGGGGAATGGGGTCAAGCAAAGAAACCTTGAGGTACAGGTTTAAATTCCTTAAGGTGGAATCACAAGTAGACTTTAATGGTCAGTACATTGAGTATAGGGGTTGGGGTGTCATGTTGCAACTGTACTGGACATTTGTTAGGCCACTTTTGGAATACTCCATTCAATTTTGGTCTCCATGCTATAGGAAAGATGTTGTTAAACTTGAAAGGGTGCAGCAAATATTTACAAGGATGTTGCTGGGGTTGGAGGGTTTGAGCTATCAGGAGAAGATGAACAGGCTAGGTCTATTTTTCTTGGAGCATTGGAGGCTGAGTTGTTACTTTATAGAGGTTTATAAAATCATGAAGGGCATGGATAGGGTGAATAGATAAAGTCTTCATCCCGGGGTTGGGGAGTTCACAATTAGAGAGCATAAATTTAAGATGAGAGAGGAATAGTTTAAAAGGGACCAAAAGGGCAATGTTTTTTACGCAGAGGATGGGTCATGTATGGAAAGAGCTGCCAGAGGAAATGGTGGAGGCTGGTACAATTACAACATTTAAAAGGCATCTGGATGGGTATATGAATAGGAGGGGTTTAAAGGGATGAGCCAAAAACTCACTAATTTAGGATATCTGATCAGCATGAGTGAGCTGGACCGAAGGGTCTGTTTCTGTGCTGTACAACGCTGTGTTTCTACGTACATTGTTTAATGGCTTTCGATAGAATTTAAGTGTCATATTCAATATCACCCTGGATGGATAACAGATGAATTAGATCTCATTTGGTAATTTATTTGAAAAAATTATTCATATCATAATCATAAGTATAACTCAACGTAATTCAGCATCTGGGACGATTTACTGCTGAATAAATAATTATACACCAAGCACAACAGGTTCATGATGTCCCAAATCATAATTTGTTTTATATTTGAGTATGGCTGATGAATATATAGATTAGATTAGATTCTCTACAGTGTGGCCTTTCAGCCCAACCAGTCCACACTGACCCTCGAAGAGTAACCCACCCAGACCCATTTCCCTCTGACAAACGCACCTAATGCTATGGACAATTTAGCATGGCCAATTCACCTGACCTGCACATCTTTGTGACTGTGGGAGGAAACCGAAGTACTTGGAGGAAACCCACGCAGACACGGGGAGAATGTGCAAACTCCACACATACAGTCACCCAAGGCTAGAATTGAATCTGGGACCCTGGTGCTGTGAGGCTGCAGTGCTAACCACAGAGCCACCGTGTCACCCTATTTAAAGTTGAGATTTCTGCACCCCTCTTTTTTTTAAGATTAGATTCCCTACAGTATGGAAACAGGCCCTTCGGCCCAACAAGTCTACACAGACTGTCCGAAGAGCAACCCACCCAGTCCCATTCCCCTATGTTTACCCCTGACTAATGCACCTAGTACTACGGACAATTTGGCATGGCCATTTCACCTAAACTGCACATCTTTGGAATGTGGGAGGAAACCAGGGCAATTGGAGGAAAGCCACGCAAACTCCACATAGACAGTTGCCCAAGGTGGGAATTGAACCCAGGTCCCTGGTGCTATGAGGCAGCAGTGCTAACCACTGAGCCACCGTGCCGCAAGCAACCTGACAGATCCGTTTCACCACAGAATGCAACACTCATGCTCGAGACCTTTCCTCTCAAAGTCCGTTTGGAAACCACAACACTGCGATGGCCGGGAATCAAACCCAGGTCAACTGCTTGGAAGGCAGCTATGCTCATCACTGCACTACCATCGTGCTGCTTTTAAACAGTTGCCCAGGGGTGGAATTGAACCTCGGTCCCTGGTACTAACCACTGAGCCACCATGGCAGATCTATGGCAAATGAAGCTAAATTGAGATATCCAAGATTTGTTACAAGAAGAATATTGTCTATTTTGCTAACATGCTACCAATAAATGACTAAATTAATTTTCAAGTATTTTACTGCAGATGATCTTGTAAGGGAATTTCTGTAATGTGCAGGCAACCTGCTCTGCCAGACTGCCAACCAGGAGGTGAAGCTGGAAATCTCTTCCAAGTTGATAAATCACAGTCCCATTCAATTGAACAGAATTGGTTACATGACAAAGCACTTAACTTGGAATCCCAGGCATTACCTTACCATCAGTAGGTTTGAAATGGATAGTAGTTTGTGTATGTGTGGTTATGATGGTGGGGTAGAGATATTTGTGAGGGGAGTGGTGGAAGTTAAAAAACACAGTCATTTGATTGCTGAGTCATAACATTGCTCGTCAACTTTCTGACATATAATAAACTGCTCAGGAGAATCTGGATTAGATTTCAAAGCCTGACATAACATTCTTAGCGATGTACCTATTCTCCAGAGTAGGTATTATATATTTTGATTATTTAGGTCATTCATCTGTAGGCATTATAAACAATGCATTCTATTCATATAGATAAAAATATATTTGTGCAATTTGAATTGCAAAATTAGACCTGACCATTGTTTCTTTTTGATACGTGAGCTCTGCATTAGACTGATCATTTTATATAAGATTAATACTCCATGCAATTCTGAGCTAAATCATATGCTATCTCTTGTAGGTGAAACAGGAAACATTGAAGCTACTGGAAACAAGTATCATACCTGCCTGTAAAAGTGGATCTGTAAAACTGGGTCTCTTTTAAGACCAGTTATTCCATGCCAAAATTCAACTCCATTTGTTGGTTCCCTCCTTGTGAAAGCAGACAGGATATTTTATTATTATAAGTTGCATGCTTATTCCTGAATTTAATAAAATGCATAACATGCTTAATAGCTTTCTGATGTTATTGTCTTTCTATATTGTAACAATGTATTTGTCTTTATTTGTGAGATTGTGTGAACACAACTAGTGAACCAGACTACTTTTTCAATGTTCACGTCGCAAGTGAAATGCATACATGAAAACAAGTTAAATCAAAATTTACAAGATTCAAAAAGTATTTTGAAAATGCCATTTCAACTGCAATTGTCAATGTTATCCAGAACCATTTTTCTTGGCTTAACTGATGCAGCATGGTCATATGATAGTCTCCAATGAATGTTCAAAGAAGTTTGAATGTATTCAAAACTATCAAAAGTTGTCAGTGACTCCAAGGGTCAGGAGACAGGTTGTTCAGTTGTAGAAGGATCTAGAGACAGTACAAAACTATGCTGAGAAATAATACTTGGAATTCAGTGTCCACAACTGCAAAGGAATGAGACTGAAAAAAGGACATTGAGATATTTGTTAGTCATCACAATAAACCGCAGAATTACAATTTTGAAGGTATTGTTGGAGAGCTCATCGAAGAGCTCATTGGACATTACCAATAATTAAGGCAAAAAGTAATTTAAATTGTATGTAACATGAAATAGAAGGCAAATCACAGGCTGTGATATTGAGCTCAAAGGGGGAACTGATATAACCTCACCTGGAACATGTGTTTAGTTCTGGCCAGCATATTTTGGAAATGATAAAGAAAAGTAAGATTCCAAAAGTCCAGCACCTGAGCCACATCAAAATATATAAGAATCTGAGTTTACCTTTATACTAAAGAGGACACTGAAAGAGAATTATATTGAGTTATGGAAAATCTCTAGATATGTTAACCATTAAGCAACTTTACCATCATCCTAATAACCAAAAGTGAATATGAAATAAAGTTCAGTAGAAGGGTGCTGAATGAACAAATGTTCGACAAACTTGTTGGAATTTGTTTGGGAATTTTACTTACAAAATAAGTAAGACAGAACCAATAATGTATTTGGATTTTCAGAAGGCATTTGAAAATGTCTCAGACAACAAGTTAGTGAACAAATTTAAAGCATATGTAACTGGAGTAACATACCAGTGTGGATTGAGAATTGCTAAATTGACAGGAAACAGTAAGAAAACAATGATGTCTCCAAGAGAAACCATAAGAATCAGTGCATTGGGCCACAGTTGTTCACATCTAGATCGATGATTTAGATGTGGGGTCCAATTTTAATATTTCCAAGTTTGGTGATGATACAAAACTAGGCAAGAATGTAAGTGATGAGGAGAATGCATGGAAGGTTCAAATTAATTTTAGATAGATTAGGTGAGTGGACAGGCACATGAGAGATGGGATATTATGTGGATAAAGGTGCAAATCGACAGCACTATTAGAATATTATCAGGGTCAGGCACGTCCCCTGGTTAGGTTGAAGTTTGGCAGATGTTGCTGACAGAACAGAGGTACCAGTGAGATCTTTAATTCTCCTGTCCTGCCTTCCAGAACCAGGGTTGCCCAACAGCCTGTACATTTCCACTTAAATCCAGTTTAAAGGCATATTTATGACTAACCACTGATCATTCTGGGTACAGGTGAGTTGAAACAGGCTCAAATGTTTCATTAAGATATTTTGTTATGAGTACAAAATGTGATATTTAACAAAGGCATACAATCAGATCAGTTGAACTTCAGTCTCTAGGGTCTGAACAATTTGATGCTGTCTCTCACTCAGTCTGGTGTATCATGGTCATCTTGCTCTCTGTTGAAGTCTTTCTTTATAGTCTTTTAAATCCAGACTTGTGTCATATTGGATGAAAGTAATTTTTAGCCCATTTGATTGGTTTACAATTATTTGATTATTCATCCATAAATAAACAACACACTTTCATTATCCACAAATGCCCCTACAAGGGTATTCCTGCCCCTTGCCTTTTGCAAGATACTCACCTTTATCTGATACGTCCAACTCGACTCCAACTGTGCCACTGTTCTTTGCATAGTGATTAGTTCAAAGAGAACATGTTTTAAGTATGGCTATCAATCATACTTTGATTACTGAATTAAAACCATGTTACTATCGATTAGGTCAAAAGGACATAATAACATACCATCTTTTGGGGCAGTTTGTCTTTGAACCATTCAGAGGATGCCTCTATTGAGTTGTTTTCACAGTCATCCATCAACAGCAGCAGTGCCCACCTCTCCTGGTAAGGTTACAGACTGCCCCAGGTATTCTCACTGCTCCTCTATACGGTGACTCAATGGTTAGCACTGTTGCCACACAGTCCCAGAGACCTGGGTTCGATTTCAGCCTCGGGCGACTGTCTGTGTGGAGCTTGCACATTCTCCCCGTGTCTGCGTGGGTCTCCTCCAGGTGCTCCAGTTTCCTCCCACAGTCCAAAGATGTGCAGTTTAGGTGAAATGGCCATGCTAAATTGCCCATAGTGTTCAAGGATGTAAATTAGATTAGATTCCCTTCAGTATGGAAATAGGCACTTCGGCCCAACAAGTCTCCAAAGAGTAACCCTTCCAGACCCATTCCTCTAACCTATGCTTACCCCTGACTAATGTACCTAATACTTTGGTCAATTGAACATGGCCAATTCACCTGGGGCCTGGCCTGCACATCTTTGGATTGTGGGAGGAAACCAAAGCACCCAGAGAAAATCCACCCAGACATGGGGAGAATGTGCAAACTTCACACAGCCAGTCCCCTGAGGCGGGAATCGAACCCGGTTCCCTGGCACTGTGAGACTTCCCTCGCGCTCTGAGGCTAGATAGGTTATGTGTAGGTTAGGTACATTAGTCAGGAGTAAATACAGGGTAGAGGGAATGGGTCTGGGTGGATTACTCTTCGAAGGGTCAGTCTGGATCTTTTGGGCCATAGGACCTGTTTCCACACTATAGGGATTCTATGATTCTCTACTACATCATCCCTAACTGGATGGAGCTTCTAGAGATAGCTTTTTAATTGTAAGATTGCCAAGGCAGGCAGGCCTCAAAAACCACAGGAGTTGGGGCTTGGAAATGACCCCAGCTACTGCATTAAAAAGAAATGAGGTGGCAAGATTGTACCCATTGCTTTTGGTTGAGCCAGCATGATTTACCAAATTGCACATATTTAATTCCAGATGTTCTAATGTTCTCAACTTCACAGGTATATTTTATAGCTATATCTGCAACCTTCCAACATTCTGAAGTAATATGATTTGCCATTTGGAACATGTATCCTGACAAATACGTTTCCATTAATTTCTGCAAGGGCTGGTACAATTCCCAATAGCTTTATAATCATCTGTATTCTAAAAATGTGAAAAGGTATTGTACAACTTATTTATTAGAAGCATCTATGCTAATTTCTCATATTACTGTGGGTAATTGCTTGGATAATCAAATTATTAAGTGAAATATCACAGAATTCAAAATTGTACTGGGACAGCCACATCAGTTGCCAAGTTAGCAGGGCAGAGATAATAAATAATCAAGAAAGATGAAGGTGGTTGGTATTAACATACTTTAGAAAGTTGGCCCTGTCTCTATGTTCAACATCAACAAGGCCAGGATGCATATGAGGATCAAGAGGCAGCCAAGGATAGTACCTGTGGGGAGGAAGTGCAGGGACAGGAAGCAAAGCATTTACTTGGAAATGTTATGGTTACAATGCATCAAGTAATGTGAAACCAATCAAGTGCCATGATTCTAAGTTACACAAAGAAGAGAAGAGACTAAGAAAGAAGCTGAAAATGTGTTGCTGGAAAAGCGCAGCAGGTCAGGCAGCATCCAAGGAACAGGAGAATCGACGTTTCGGGCATGAGCCCTTCTTCAGGAATCACATTTTCAGCTCTGATCTCCAGCATCTGCAGTCCTCACTTTCTCCTAGAAGACTAAGAAAGAAACCAGCCTTCCAGGTCAGTGAACAAACTTACATCCAGAACCTCAACCTGAGCTATAAATCTTTTCAAAAATCCCACAAAGAAGAAAGACTCTGTCAAAGAATGTGAAGATGACCGGGAGAGATGCTGCATGATTATAATTATGGGTGACTTTAATTGTGACTTTGGTTCAGCTCTTTTTTGCTTTGTGAAGGGCGATAATGTTTCTGCAGAGCTTCAACGGAATTGTTCAGGACAGCAGCACAGACGTAGGAGGTGTAACCACTTCAAAGACTGGAGAGGAAAGGGAGGTGTGAGAAGAAGCAGACAGCTGTTATTTTAATTTGCCTCTTTGTCATTTTAAAGCGTCATTGCCACTATCATTTAATCATCTTCTGACCTTCACCCAATGACAGGACAATTTTTCCATCTTCGCTTCTGATCCCTGGCTCTGTTAATTCCTTATAAGCTGTTTATCTGTAACATCTTTCAGTTCTGCCAAATGATAATCAAACTGAAATATTAACCCTGCCTTCCTATGTCCACAGATGCTGCCTGACCTGATCATTTATAACATTTTCAGTTCTAACATCAGATTTCCAGCATTAGCAATAGTTTGCTTTTTATTGCACCAGTGTGGGGACTCGGAAGAGGAGGACATAAAGTAAAAAGGTTTTTTATTTTGCTCGTTGTAATACAACTGGAATAACATTACAACTAAAGCAATTCTCCAAGGTCTAATTTTCTAAGATGTTCTCTTTATTGCATGCATTTAAGCAGTATATAATATTAATGACTTTTTTTCATGAAAATGGCCCAATTACCAATTTGTTTATCACAAGGTACAAGTGTGCAAATGACATCTTACCAAATTGAGGTTCTGGGAATTAATTGTAATTAGCAGCATTCACAAAACAGGCATATATTTGCTGATAATTGCCATTGACAAAGAAACAAATGATGGTTTCTCTATTAGAACATAGAACATTACAGCGCAGTACAGGCCCTTTAGCCCTCGATGTTGCACCAACCTGTGAAGCCGATCTGAAGCCCATCTATCCTACACCATTTCATTGTCATCCATATGTTTTTCCAATGACCATTTAAATTCCCTTGAAGTTGGTGATGCTACTACTGTTGCAGCCAGTGCATTCCACACTCCTACTACTACTGAGTAAAGACTCTACCTCTGACATCTGTCCTATATCTATCACCCCTCAACTTAAAGATATGTCCCCTCGTGCTAGCCATCACCATCTGAGGAAAAAGGGTCTCATTGTCCACCCGATCTAAACCTCTTATTATCTTTTATGTCTCAATTAAGTCACTTCTCAATCTCCTTCTCTCTAATTAAAAAAGCCTCAAGTCCCTCAGCCTTTCTTCATAAGACCATCCCTCCATACCAGGCAACATCCTACTAAATCTCCTCTGAACCCTTTCCAAAGCTTCCACATCCTTCCTATAAAGCGGTGACCAGAACTGTACGGAATGCTCTAAGTGTGGCCGCACCAGAGTTTTGTACAACTGTAGCATGACCTCATGGCTCCAAAACTCAATCCTTCTACCAATAAAAGCTAACACACCGTATGCCTTCCTAACAACCCTATCAACCTGGGTGGCAATTTTCAGGGATCTATGTACACAGACACCAAGATCTCTCTGATCCTCTACACTATGAAGAATCTTACAATGAGCCCAGTACTCTTTATTGCTGTTGGTCCTTCCAAAGTGAATCACCTCACATGTTTCCACATGAAACTCCATTTGCCACTTCTCAGCCCAACTCTGCAGCTTATCAATGTCCCTCTTTCACCTGAAACATCCTTCAGAATTAATTTTCGATTCTATCAGCTACTAACAAGTGGAGTGTGAGTTTGGTAGAGAGGATCCATATCTAACTTTTAAGCAGAAGCAAATATTTTATATGAGAACATTTTACATTGAACTGATAAATTGATATCTGTGTTCATTGATTTATGTAATGTTTATTGATTGTTCTGTGAGAGCTTCAGTTGTCTGTGAGAAGACTTTGAAATCTCATCCAAATGTTGTCCTTGTATCATTAAATTCAAACTGCATGAAAAATTGTAGGTATATGCTGCAAAACTATTAATTTATTACTTTTTTTCAAATTAACTCTGTCTACCCCTGTTTATAATCTGGAGGGACTAGCAACATCTGTGGAGAGAAAAACAGAGGTAGTCTTTTAAGGCCGATAAGACTTTTTGAGAACTGAAGGGAACTAAAGGTAGGGCTTTCCTGCAGTTGACGGAGGGGGAGGGGGAGAAGGAGTAAGTGGAATAAATGGTGAAGGTGTCCAGAGCAAAAGACAGAGGTAATACAAATGACAGTAAAGGAGAGATTGAGATGTAAAAGAGATATAAATGATGGGTGTGAAAATGACTCCAGTCTGTTGGAAGTATAAGTAACAAGTCATGGCTGGGGGTTTATAATCAACTTTGGAGAACAGAGGTTGTGTTCTGAAGTTGCTGAACTCAGTGTTGAGTCTCAAAAGCGGCAAGATCCCTTCACGGTGCTCCAGTGACAAGAGACCCAATTTGATGGAGTCTCAGAAGATCATGGATTGAAGGAGATTACAGAGATAAGAAGAGGAAAGGTAATGGCAGGATTTGAATATGTGGCCAGGATTTTATGACCTCAAATCAGTTAGGCCACAACACACTAAAATATAGCATGATGAGACTGAGCTGCAATGCAATGTCCTCACGCCCGCCTCAAATACCATGCAAGGCAAGCAGGCATGTAAATCACATGGTTGCCCTTCAGTTTTTTTATCATCAATTTATACCCATTAGGGATGAAACCTAAATACTGGCATTATCAGCATTTCTCCCAGATACCATGAAAGAAAGAATGATGAAAAAACAAGCTGTTGGGCTTGTTAAAAAGATCCTTCATATAGACTTTTTTTGATAGTGCACTTAATGAGGCATTGGAAGAGATCTGGCTGCCTTTAAATTGTACCCATGACTGACTCCCTGTCTGCCTTCTACCCTTTTAGCTACATGATGTCTAACCTAAACTTGTGATTCATTGACCACCTTCCAACTTGTTATGATAAGCTGAGAAGAAGCAGGAGCAAGCCGATCACTTATTTCATTCACTAGTGGTGCGTAGACATTGCTGGCTGGCCAGTATTTATTGTCCAGGGGAGCATTAAGAGTGAACCATGTGGGTCTGGAGTCACTTATAGTCCAGGCCAGGTAAGGATGGCAATTTCCTTCCCTAAAGGGCCTTATGTTTTTCCAACAATCGACAACAGATTTGTGGTCAATCTTAATTCTATCTGCTATGAAAGGATTTGAACCCAGTCCCCAGAGTATTGGTTGGGTCTCTGGATTACTAGTCCAGTGACAATACCATAAGGCCATCAGCTCCCCATTGCTTTTTATTCTGCCTTCCTCATTTAAGGAAAACATAAAGATCCAGCCCATGGATGAAAATGTTCTGAACCATAAGCCAGTGTAGGCCAGTGAACATCAGGGGTAATTTGTAAACTGGTCATGCTGTTTGTGGAGTAATGTGTTAACTATATTATAAGAATAGCGACTGAGCATGGTACGATTTGTAAAGAGTTATTTCAAAGTGATATGAGATCACTTGGAACTGAAACCTGAATCTGTTTTGTTCCAGACGATGTCCTCCTTTATCATCCCTTGCACATAGTGATATTTAATAAATTCTGTTCAGGTACATTTACAAAAGGTAGATCTGAACTAACTACAGTGTGAGGTAGCAAAATTTTAAGCTCAAGCTTACAGAGGTTGGAAAATGAGAGGCCAGGAAAGAGACTTTGGGAATTAATAATCTGGAATAGCTAACAATGTGCATCAGAGGTTAGGCAGCAGATGGGTTGAGAGACGGAAATGGTTGATATCACAGGCAAAAGAGTAAACGTAAAGCTCCTGTCAATATATGCCGGCACAGAGTCTTCCAAAGTTTCATCTTAAATGAAGCACCAATGCTCAGTGCAGTCTGAGGAGCCCACCTCCAATGTATTAGTGAATCTTTGGCTACAATTTCAACCAAATTTGCAAATCGTGATGACAAGGAAAGGTATCACCCCACCCCTTGGCGATGTATCCCAGCAGCCTCAGAATATGAGACTAGCAGTTTTGCCCATTCCCTTTTATCAATGGATACTGGAGTTTCCCTTGTCATATCACATTGGGCTAACACACTGGAAATCAAGAAAAATACTCAAAGTTCCCCAGTTGACCTGTCTTTTAGACCCAGGTTGACAGAAAGCATGGATCAAATTTCTGTACTTAACAAGTATTACAAAGTCTATTCTAGCTACAGATAAACAATTATGAGCTCCACCAGTTAAAACTGGAATCCCCTTATAAAATGTCTCCTAAGTACACATACAGACAGATGCAGACAAGCACAGACAGACACAAAAAAAAGGGTGTTATGAGTGTGGAGAAAGACTGGGATAGCAGTTTAGTGGTCTCAGAACTGATCATTGACTTTACAGAGAAAGGAGGACATGCCCCTATCTATATCAACAGAACGGAAGTGGAACAGGTCGAGAGCGTCATGTTCCTAGGAGTAATGATAACCACCAGTCTATCCTGGACCTCCCACGTGGATGTGACAATTAAGAAAACACAACAATGCCTCTTCTTCCTCAGGCAGCTTAGGACATTGCATATGGACCCTCACCAACTTTTGCAGATTAGATTAGTATCCCTGCAGTGTGGAAACAAGCCCTTCGGCCCAACCAGTCCACACCGACCCTCCGAAGAGTAACCCACCCAGACCCATTTCCCTCTGAGTAATGCGCCTAACACTATGGGCAATTTAGCATGGCCAACTCACCTGATCTGCACATCTTTGTATTGTGGGAGGAAACCTGAGCACCAGGAGGAAACCCACACAGACACAGGGAGAATATGCAAACTCCACACAGTCGCCCGAGGCTGGAATCAAACCTGGGATCCTGGTGCTGTGAGGCAGCTGTGCTAACCACTGTGCCACCCCATAGAGAGCATTCTATCTGTGTTAAACTATCTTGGTACAACAACTGCTTTACCCAGGTCTGTAAGAAACTACAGAAGGTTGTGTGCACAGCTCAGACAATCACAGAAGCCAACCTCCCATCTATGGACTCCATTTACACTTCTCCTTGCCACAGAAAGGCTGCCAACATCAAGAAAAACCCCCTCCCAATCCCGTAATACCCTCTTCCAACCTCTTATGTCAGGCAGAAGACACAAAAACTTGAGCACTTAGCAACAGGTTCAAGAACAGCTTGTTCCCTGCTGTTACTCGACTACTAAATGGACCATTAATTTCAAATCTAATGTTGATCTTGCTTTATGCACCTCCTGTGCAGTCATAACCTTATATGCCTTGCTCTGTCTAAGCACACAATGATCTGTATGTACTTGTTTGCTTTCATCTGCCTGTACTGTTCACAACATAATTAGGCACATGTGACAATAATAAATCAAATCAAATCAAATCCTGGCCATAGTGTTCACCAAGCTGATCATTTTGGCTTGGTAAGTTCTTGGTAATCTTCAATCTTCCTTTTCCAGGTACTTTTGTTTGCTTATAGCAAGCTCACAGCAACTTGTTTTACAATTAAATTTTCTTGGACATATTAATTAAAAGCCACAGTTTACAGCACCTGCTGAGGAAAATAAACTGGTTTTCTTTTTGCTTAAGGATTTTTTGTTTACTGAGGAGAAAAACAGCACCTTCCTTTCTGGAGGTCTGATGGCTTCTGACTAAACATTCACAACTATGAGCTGCTGAGCAACCTGGGAGCCAATCACATAGTTGTTGGCAGGCCGAAGACCTTTGTCATCAACAGCTGGTCACCATTCCACAGACCAATCAGCTACTTGTTCCTGGCTAAATCTCATTCCTTACCACCTTTGCATTCCCTTCAACCCCCATCGTCACCTCCACTGGTTCTAGCTTCTGAGCAACTAAGTCATCTCCTTTGAACAAACAGACTATTGTATAGACAGCCCTTACAATGACTGTCAGTCACTTGCTTTTCAGAAGTGCAGCAATCATTTTCACAACCTTTGGTCTTTAAAACAGTTCTTTTTCCCTTTCAGTCTGCAATATAAAAAAAGTAAAATAAAAAGAACAGAGCTTACACTCTGCTCTAACCCCAAGTAACTTGTGTTAATTTTTTCTCCCTTCTTTTTCTCTCTTTGTTGACCTTTGCCTTTCCTCTAATGTCATGGGCTGTGATTGACATCTTTCTACATAAGGAATCACTGGCAACTACTCACTGGTATGAGGCATTAATACTTGTTAAATGCCTGTGACAAATGACCTTGCTGCCTATACCCCTCTTTTCTAAATTAACTTAACATCAAATCTTGATCAGATATTATCCTACACAGGATAATTTCGTAGATAAAAATAACCTCCCAGAAAACAAAGGAATTTTCTGCAAGTACCAAAAGCTCAAAGTGCAGCTGTCAAAGGTGGAGGCATTACTCATTAACATTGCTGATAAAGTATGGTGTGAAGTTCAGGCTTGTGAATCTTGCTGACATCTTTTTGGCTTCAATTTAAAAATTGTCAATAGGACACAAATATTGGATTGTTTAACTGGCCCAGTTTCAGCGATTTTAAGTCCCCTTGAGCCAAACTCGTCATCAACTTAGAGCTGAAGTCACGCAGTCTTTTTAATCATCTCACCTTATGTCAGTCAATTAATCAACAAATGAAGCACTGTGATACTTGCACAAGTTAATCACTGTTCATGCAAAATGCTGCATTGAACATATGTAAGACACTGGGCAATATACTTTTAACATTTATATTTAAGTTGTATTTAGTTCCAAATGAAGCTTAGATTCAGTTTCAGAGTACATCAAATTGACAAATGTCAAAGCCAACCTAGACATGAAACCAGAAATACTAATCCCTTCATGCCCAAACAGGAAATATTTTGTTTCTATGCAGATCCAGAGTAAATTATGGTTAATTTTGAAATTAGAGCAGAAACCTGATTGACTTATTATAATGGTAGTAAGATATCCAGTTTTGTTCTGGACAATATACCCAGGAACACACACATTCTATGGACAAATGAGAAGACAGTCCAGGTTTTAGCAATTAACTGATGAATCCTCACCACAGCTCATCACGTGGCACAAGTTGGACTCTTGGTCACTACAAGTTAGATTTGCAAAGACCATTCTCTTATCAGGTTGGCATCTACCAGGTCCATTGTGGTGGAGGAACAACTCATGGCAGTCTAACACAAAAAGGCTCTTGTCTTAAACAAGATTTAATTTATTGCATCAGTAAGGTACACGTCACATTGATATGGCGGGTGTTGTTACTAATATTGTGAGGGAGACCTAGATCTTCTTTCAGATTCAGAGCTGTTCTCACCCAAGTCCTTAAGGCATCATTATAATTGAATCTTCAGCATTAACTCTTTAAGAACAAAATACTTTACACAGTCTTAGTCAGTTTGGTCATTATCTGGTACTGGGTTGTTTCACACCTGGTATTTTGTCCCTTAGTCTACTTACCTTGATAAAACACGAGCAGTCCTGTGTAACTTATGTTCCTTGTATTAGGAATCCTTGATAAAAATGGGAACACAAAAATCATATTTGTTTTAATATTTTTCTCACCCCATCACCACCATTATCTCTCCAACAGTATGGGGTACCTAAGTGCGATGAAGTCACCTGATATGCTGTGGCCTGCCCAGCTTTGCTGGCCTTTAGCATTTAGTGTTTGAGCTGTCATCCCATTTCATGTGTAGTTATTGTACAAATGATTCCAATGGAAACTTATTCAAACTTCAAATTTTGTATTGTATGTATAAAAATTTGTTCTAATTAATTGAAAAGACGAAATCAATAATTGTCAGCACGAGACCTAAATTTTATACCCACTCCAGGTTGAATCAGACTTATAAAGTTGGCATTCAATTGACCTGTATTTCTTCCTGACAAAATTTTCACCCAGTTCATTCTCCCTTATTTGGCCCTACCACAACCCATGTTCCACTGAAACCACTATTTGGAGTATTGTCATTCCATATTTGACCAGCAGCTTGCTCTTCTTACTGGCCTGTAAATTTTGACTGAACGAAAACGCTTCTTGTGTTTATATCCCCCTCTTTCTCTAATCTTTTTCACACCCTCGCCCCAAAATGATTTGTCTGTTGTTCCAGCTCTGGTCTTATGCATTTCCCATCTTTGGTAGCCTGGTCTTCAGCTATAAAGATTCTATGATCTGGCATTTCATCTCAAAACGACTCTGACACCTCCCCTCCTTTTCCTCTTCAAGCATTCCTTTCATTTATATCTCTTGCTTGGGATTCTTAATATACATTCAAGATAACCTTTCAAACAAAAGTTATTCTTGTTGACCTATTTAGAGCATTGTGTTGCTGTATAGATTATAGACCCTGTATTTGAACAACAAATTTACTCTGTCCAAACTTTGTCTAGGGAATCAGTTTTTGGTGGATCCACAAGGCTTGCAAATTTATGACATCAGGAGCTGAAATCAGAACAACATACTCTCATTATACTCTCGTCTGAGATTGTCACAGATCCACAGAAGCTTGATTCTCAAATGTATAACAACTTCCCAAGTAATTAGAAGAATATTTAGAAAGGGCTTTATGCATAATTATATCAGGTATTTCACTGTGAGGAGGATGAGACATTCCTAATTAAGAGCTTACCTTGTCTTCTGAGGAAGTAATGCTAACTAACTTTACTGCAGAGTTTCTGGTGCAAGAACCAGGTGAACTAAAGTTGAGGTGATTCACAGAATGGAGAAAATTCAAACAACTGAAGAGAGGAAGATAGTTGTCCACATGAGCTGACATCAAATATTGCTGAGGGTTGGCAACAGCTTATTGTTGATTCATTTTACCATTGTCAAGCATAAATTCATTACATAATTTTTTTGTCTCTTAATATGCATCTAAATTGTGTCTAAAATTACTTCACTGTCATTTTGATATTTACATTAATTTTATTGTGATTTACTGCTCAATTTACAGTCATCGTTACTAATATCTTTGCTATTCATGTAATTCAGCATTTTTAAAATACACTTTTTGACAATAGTGATAATGGTTATGCAGCCTATACACATGCAACTTGAGGATTAGAAAATAAATAATCGAAAAACATAACGTCTTTTAATTAATATTCCTCATCTTTGTCAAGTACCTTCCCTCACTTTTGTTTTCACACTGGGAGGATGTTTTCATTTGTTTTATGTTCAACAACCTCTAACAGAATGCATGAACTTCAAGAATGATCCACATTTATTAGGAAGAGTTCAAAATCTGAATATTGGTATCTTGACTGAAAATTAATTTCTCAAATTTGCTTCTGGACAGCAATTTGACTGATTTTGTAACAATTTCAAAGATTTTGCTCTGAGACACTTTGAAGCAAAATAACATATGTTAATAATTGGCCATGTAAAGCTTGGATGATTGATTAGATCCCAACAGTGTGGAAACAGGCCCTTCAGCCCAACCTGGCCCATTTCTCTCTGACTATTGCACCTAACACTGTGGGCAATTTAACATGGCCAATTCACCTGACCTGCACATCTTTGAACTATGGAAGGAAACCCATGCACACATAAGGAGAATGTGCAAACTCCACACAGGCAGTCACCCAAGGCTGGAATTGATCCTGGGATCCTGGTGCTGTGGGGCAACAGTGCTAACCACTGAGCCACCATGCTATCCTATGATGATACATTCAGATGTGTTTGGCTGCAGTGGTCCATTGTATGCCTGTTTATGAGAGACTACCGAAGTTGGTGACTAAACAGAGGATGAGCATGATGGAGGACTCTAACTATCCATATTCCTTCATTCCTGCCATTAGCTCCCAAAGCTCAGGACCCCCAAAGCTCCCGCTTGTCAATGGCAACGGTTCAGATGATTCCTTTCCACCTGCATTTTTTTTCAAATGTGGCTTGTGTATTGTGCAATCTGATTGAATAGAGGCACATATTGATAAGAAAATGTACATTTAAATACCTGTGTCTAAAGACAATGCCTTTATAATTTTTCTGTATTTTAAATTGTGAATTGAAATAGGAAAATAACTGTTTAAATTCAATTGTTGGAGAATTATTTCTTCATTTTTAAAGCAAGTAACTGGGCACTCTTTGTAAGCATTGTTTACACAGCTGCTTGCAGTGGTTGAAGTGTAGTTTGCAGGTGAGCTGGAACGGATGGGTGTGTATAAATGGAGATTTACCTGGCAAAATGAAGATTATTGGTCTGTACACTAATTACCAGTTAATAATAATAATAGAGTTTCTGCCTGCCAACAAACATGATGATAATTGAACTGCTTAGGGCGGTGAACAACTGAAAAGCCTTAGATTTCCCCCAGCTCAGATGTGATCTGTTTACAGTAAAAGCAACATTAAGATGGAGAAATCAGTTTATTTTTCCTAAAGAAATAGTAATTCTTGTTCAATACAGAAACCTGGTCTGTCAAGCTGCATCTAAAATAAGGTAAATTGGGGAATTTTGCATACTTCTATCAAATCTTTAACTTTTGTGATGATTCCAGGAATTGTGGAGCTTGCTTTCCAGTGTGGTACCCCAGTGACGTGTGACTCCCAGTCTGGCAGTGCCTCAATAAACCTTGAATAACCAACTTCCAACAACAGGCATCTCTGTCATACATTTTATATTAAAACAAAACCCAAAGACAATTCACGCACACTTTTCTAAGAACCAATGACACAGAATCAAGCAGATAATGTGGAGAAGATATCAAAAGTAGAGTCAACAAGATCGATTTTAGAAAGGATATTAAAGGATGGGAGGAAGTGCATTGGTGGAGACATTTATGACTATTTTAAAACTATTAGAAATTTGATTATTTTGACCTTTAATTGATATACTCCCAGGAATATCCTCCTGAAGTATTGCCATAATGTTATCCTTAATAAAAATGCCACTCCCCCTTCTCTCTCTTGCCCCCTTTTCTATCCTTCTTTGAGGTTCTGTATCCTGGAACATTAAGCTGCCAGTTAAAGAACATAATGCATTATCAGCTATCCATAAAATTCATTTAAATGCATTGGTTTTGTATTAGTATCAGCCCACTGTCCTACATGTCTATGCAGTACACAAAACAAGTAGCCTCAGTACCTCAACACCAAGACTGCTATTGAGTAATACTACCATATATGCTGCATAACTAAAGAGATTTTTGTAATGCTAAGTTACTGGCTGCATTGCAGCACAATTAATCTGCATTCACTCATGACTATATGGTGTATGTTTAATGAAATCTGTGGCAAGAAAATGGGTTACACGAAATGATTAATTAAAATAAACAAATTGTATGAAAATTGTTGCTAAACTATTCTTCAGGCTTTCCTTTAAGCAACCAATGAAGAAATGCGATCTGAAAGTGACAAGAAACCAGATTTACAGTAATTTCAAGTTTGGCCTAATTATTGCAGTTCTGTCAACAGTTTATGCTGATTAAATAGAAATGTACATCTAATTCTTCGTAACCTAATCATATTGCCTCAGGAATATGTTGTTAAATTCAGTAACACAGATGATGAAATGTGTCTCTATCTTGTATTGTCTTATCATTTATGTATATTGTACAGATCTCTTGCAAAGTAGACTTTCTTTTTGGATAATCTTTTATTGAAGAGTTGTCCTCTGGAGCCCAGAGCCGTGACATTTCATTCAACCAGAAACAGCCGTGCTGCCCTGAAACTGCTCATGAAGGTTTGCAGCAAATGTGTTCTCCTGTCAGAACTGATTATAGCATATTTTGTTCCCAGCGCAAATATCACTGAATTATTCGGGTATTTTAATTCCAGTTCATAAGAACGAACCATCGCTTTTGTCACCAGTCTCTTGGATGCCAATGTGCCAAATAGTAAAACCCACCTTTAAACCTTGATTGCAATCCAATTCTGAGACCCAGTGCTCTCCCTTAGAATCAGATGCAAACTAAAGACCGAACTACTTGAATAGTAGCCAAGTAAAACCCCAATAATATGGTTATCCCTGTATTGCAGGCGTTTTGGAAGATTCTCTGCATTTGTTTACATTAAGGCTCCTAGTGCAAATAAGGGAGAAAGATTTCTTCTGTGGTGTTTCAAAATAAGCTGTAAATGCATCCCTTATACTAGTGACTATGAATTTGCTATAAATAACTCACAGAAGAAATTGTTCTTCTCGACATTCACTCACGAGTGGTTGTGCTCCTTAAAAGTAAGTACAAAACATAATTACAAATTTTCAATATAGTCTAACAAAATTAATTTCTCCTAAATACAGTCATTTATCTTTTCACTTTTTCCCCTTTCTCAGTATTTCTCACTAGAGGTGACAGTCAAGCTGTTCTCAAGCCTCTGGCAGATGATACTTAAATAAGTGTACTACTGACAATCATTGTAAAATGCATAACGGTATCTTCTTGTGTAACCTACTCACTGCTTTAATTCTTTCCAAATTCTTTCTTGGGAAGAACCTGATTTCTGTTCTAACAGCTATACCTGACCAGCTCCTATGGCTGTATTTGAAAATTTTAAGATAATTGAATGACCAGTTGATTGAAATTAATCCTTGGATAACATCAGTATTCATCACTTGATCTGCTGACACTGTTTGTACCCAACAGACAGTTCACCCAGTTGAAGAGAATATTTCACTGTGAGATGAGTGATTTTGCTTAATTTCTACTATCGGGAACTGAGAATCTTCGTTCTTTTGGATGTAGGTTTGCTCACTGAGCTGGAAGGTTCATTTCCAGATGTTTCGTCACCCTACTAGGTAACATATTCAATCGGCCTTGGGCGAAGCACTGCTGATAATTCCTGCTTTCTATTTATATGTTTGGGTTTCTTTGGGTTGGTCATGACATCACCACAGGAAATGACATCACCAACCCAAAGAAACCTAAACATATAAATAGAAAGCAGGAATTATCAGCAGTGCTTCGCCTGAGGCCAATTGAAGATGTTACCCAGTAGGGTGATGAAACACCTGGAAATGAACCTTCTACCTCAGCAAGCAAACCTACATCCAAAACCTCAACCTGAGATACAAATCTTTTCAAAACTGGCTAATCTTCGTTCTTCCTATTGGATTGTGCTCTCAACTTTATTTGTTCTTCTGGAATGAGTATCATTGCATCATAAAGCCTCAACTTTACTTTGAAGCTTATTTTGTTTGACTGTCTTGAACCACTTTACACAGATCTGTGAAGCTTATCATGTTGCACAAGGCACCAGTTCTATCTGACACTTCACATTCACTTGACACTCTCCTACAGTCATCCTGCTTACAGTCACAAATAAGTTATCAGCTTTAGACCTGATGATGCCAACCTGTAGTATGGTGTACAGTGATTTGTCAGTATTTGTGTTTGATATTTCTTCTGCAGCTACCTTTATAGGCTTGCTTTATTTCTTTCTAGTTAAGCACTTGTGCAGTGATTTGGCTTTCTGCTTTTAGAGCACTGCTTTCCCCACAGTAGTCACGTTTTGTATTGTGTGTGTAATGCCTGATGCAATATTTACATTCTACCCTCCTTCTCTGATCTTTCTGCTGGTTCTTTTCCACTCTGTTACACTTGAACAGCCTGGAATGTCTCTAAGCATAATGCAAAGCCTCTTCTGCTTTCCCATTAATATTCTGTAGTTGATGATGGACAGTCACAAAATGTGTGCACGTGTTGCTAGCTTTCTTCAGTGAAAATTTCACATCTCTAATCAGACATACTCTTGCAAAAGAATCACATAGTCTAAGACAATCATATCTTTAATGAGATCATCTTATAGTTGTTTAACTCACAAGATTAAGTTAGATGTGTCAATGCCATCATTTTATGATAAGTAATCTCCCTATCCCCCTGAGCTTTTCTGTTGAACACATATCATTCATAATTGTTATTAATATGTGGTTCAAAGAGTGTCTCCAAACTCTTCAAAATGTCACTCATCTGGTTTCTTGACTCTTCAATGCGATCTTCAATGTGTAATACACTTTGTAACAATCTTTCTTCAAGAAATAACATTTATCATCATTATTTGCTCGATCACTTTATTTATACCTATAACTATTTAATACTTTTATTCCTATGTGACTGAAATATAATGAATTATGTCTCATATCTCCTATCCTTTCCACAGAAGCATGGAATGAAAAAGTCAGAGCAGTTCTGAAACCCTAGCACTTCAAAGTTCCAAACAATATTTTTAATTCTTTCCAGTTTTATTTTGAAGTAGCTAGTTCTATTGCAGCTGTGAAAATTCGCTCAATATTAGCTTCACCCTCTTTGATGTAATATGCTTTAATGGTTACTACTACTAAAGTGAAAGTAGGGATGGAAGTCACATGACTATGGTAAGCCAGCCAAAAACACTGTCTTTCTACAAACATAAGTCAATGTTTTGCCACTTGGCTTACCAGCAATGGCCATCAGGTAAATCTCTGAAAGTAGAAAAAGGGAATTCAGTCAGAATTCATATAGCAGCAAGGGAGCACACATTTTTCTCTTGGTTCCACAGGGGTAAAGCCTTTTAAAAAGCCTTTAAACTTCGTAAAAATGCATTTGGGCTGCTGAGCAGGCTAGCTCCAGCGCTACTTTCAGGAAAGTACTAAATTGATCATAAGGCTTCATCAAGAACAGAGAGGCAAGGACAAGGTATAAGAGAGAGGACACAGGTCTCTGAACACATCATCTACCCCATCCTTAAAGCGCTGCTTGCCCTGCAGAGACTGTACATTGGAGTTATCACTCATCTTTTTCAGAATTCATTCACGAGATGTGGGCATTAATGGCTGGGCAGGCATTAATCTGAGTGGCTTGCTTGGCTATTTCAGAGGGCAATTGGTTCATCCACATTGTTGTGAGTCTGGGATTATACATAGGCCAGAACGGGTAAGGATGGTAAACTTCCTTCAAATGCATGAGTGAACCAGATAGCTCTATAACATAATTGGTATATAATCACCATTAGGCCAGATTTTTATTTAATGCTAATTTCATGATCTGGCGTGGATAGACTTGAACCCATGCCCCCACAAAGTAGCCTGGGGTTCTGGATTACTACCCCAGCGACATCACCACTATACCACTGCCTCCTCATAGGAGAAGCTCTTGAAGTTGCGTAATGAAAACAGTCAGGAATAGATACCCAACATTTTCTGTCAGACCAATCTGGGAGTAAGGTTTAGCAGAGGAAGTCATTAAAGAAAACTCAATACTGCCACAAAACCCAAGGAATTGAAAAAATTCAGAAAGTGGAAGCATGCTCTTGATCTCCTTATAACCTTGGCAGCAACTACATCTCTCTGTGGCACTGCTGAGGTTGCAAAGTTGCCAGTCCTCTGATTAGGCTGGCAGCATGCAGAGCTAACCAGCCAACTTTAATTAGCCATTGCTGGGAAGACTGCCACTGGGAGTCCCACTGGCCAAGAATCTGCATATGGTGCTGACATTTTGACGTAGCCCATTCTGAGAAAATCCTCTCCAATAACTTTAATTGTAAAGTGTTCACACTTGCAGCCTATACTTCTCATTTGAGTGTCTCAAAGCTGCTTTCTGCCTCACGATTTCCTCCAGCTGAAGGCGATGGATGATGCATACTTGCATGAGTATTGGAGTGGACAGGGCATGTTGATTTGACCCTTGAGTTTTGTGGCAGTATTATTTTTCCTTTAATAGCTTTCCTGGCTAACCTTTGGTCCCAGGATGGCCTAATGGAGAAAGGTTTGATAGTACTTTGTGACTGCTATCATTGCGCTGCTTCGGTTTTAAATGAACATTTTTAAAATCAGATTTTACCCTTCTTGAGGTGAGATACATCAAAGTCAGTTTATCTGGCAATAGCTTTACTTTTATTATCACCGCACAATATTTTTTTGCATGCACATTATTTGTTGGCTAATTGCAAATATTTGGTCCACATCATTTCTTTCATTTTAAGAATAAGCGTGCAATGGAAGCCAGAACATATATAGCTTCGATTATTTTTGAATTTTTATTGCTAAATTATGGAATATAAGAACAGAAGTAGGCCATTCAGCCCCTCAAGCCTGTTCCACCATGCAGTGAGATTATGGCTTATCTGTGGCCTACCTCCATATACCTGCCTTTGGCCTTTATCTTTTAGTACCTCTGCTTAACCAAAAAAAAATCTATCTCAGATTTAAAATTAACAACTGATCCAGCATCAACTGCAATTTGTGGAAGAGAGTTCCAAACATCTACTGTACTTTGTGCACAGAAGTACTTCCTAACATCTTTCCTGAATGGTCTGGCCTTAACTCTTGAAGATTTGAATCCTTAACTTGAAGACTTTGATCATATCACACTTAACCTTCAAAATTCTAGAGAAAACAGGTCTAATTTATATAATCTCTCCTCATAGTTTAATCTCTGCAATCCAAGTATCATTCTTGTAAACCTATATGTACTCCCTCCAAGAAAAATACATCTTTCCTATGATGTGCTGCTCAGAGTACTAATTTTAATACCACCCTTAACAACGTCTTCAATACGTTCCTCCCAACTAATCAGTCAGATGTGTGTGATATTTATTTGTATTCTACAGTTCAAACTTACTGAGCCATATGTGAAAAGTATGCATTTTTCTTGAATGATGACATAATAATTTATTTGATGTACTTTATACAAATCAGATTGTGAAAGGTTACGATACATGAACATTCCTATGTACTAGTACTTTTCTACCTTCACTGTGCAAGTGTAATAAAAGCTTAGAACATTTAGTTTACTTTTTAAGGCTAATAAATTGAATCATGATTTCAAACTACAATAGTTAATACCAATTAAGGCCCCTCCCCTTTACAGAGTGATTGCACAAGAAGGCCACTCCATGTACTGCCATCTCCCTCACCCACAAACCACTCTTCACAGAGAATGTTGTGTATCACAGCAAAAACACAAGGGCAAGATTTCGGAACCTTCCAGTGAGGCTCACTTCTGTTTCATAGCAACATAGAAAATAGGAACAGGACAAATCATTTGCTCAGCTCATCAAGACTACTGTACCATTTAGTACGCTCATGATCTCTGTCTCAACACCATACTTCCACTCTTTCCCTTATATTGTGACACCTTTAGCCTCTAGAAATCTATTTCTTAAACATATTCAGTGACTTGGCCTTTACAACCTTTTATAGCAGAAAATTCCAGAGGTTCACCAACCTGAGTGAAGAGATTTCTTCATCTCTTAATCCTGAATGGCCTAGCCTATATCGTGGGACTGAAAGCTATTAGTCTACACGACTGGGAAACATCATCACTGCATCCTCTCTCATTCTTTAAAAAATACAAGTTCAGTCAACCCAATCTTTTGTACGGTTATCGTGTCATCCCAGGAATCAGTCTTGTGAATCTTCACGGCACACCCTCTCTCTCACTCTGACAAGTGTATATTGTCTTGAGTAAGGAGACAAAAATTGCACACAATACTCCAGGGGTTGTTTCAGCAAGGCCCCGTTGCAGCTGCAGTAAAACACCTTTCCACTTATACTCAAATCTTCTTACAATAATTTGCCCTCCTAACTGCTTGCTGAACTTGCATGCTTGCTTTTCACGACTGGTTTACATGGACATTCAGGTCCTTTGTACATCAACATTTCCCAATTCTTCACCACTTAAATTAGACTTTGCCATTCCATTTCCTCTGTCACTTATCCTGTTGTACAGCATCTATCATGTATTAGTCCACTCACTCAACTTACGTAAATCACCTTAAAACCTCTCTACACTTTCCTTGCCATTTGCAATCCTACCTAACTTTGTGTCATCAACAAACTTGGAAATATTACATGGGATTTCCTCATCCAAGTCACTGATATACATTGCGGGTAGCTGGGACCCAAGCACTGATCCCTGCAGTACCCCACTATTACCATCACCTTCCAATCCAAAAAAAAAATTATCTCTACTCTCTTCCTTTGTCTGCTAACAAATTCTCAATTCATGTCAGTATATAAACTCCAATTCTGTATGTATTAATTTTGCATGATAAACTCGTATGTGGGTCTTTATCAAAAGCTTCTTAAAATCCAAAACTCCACTGCTTTTCCCTTTGTCTATTTACTAGTTGAACTCTCAAAAAAAAACTCTAGTAGGTTTGTCAAGTTTGATTTCCCCTTCATATATCCATGTTGACTTTGTCTAATCCCACTGATGTTTTCAGAGTTTCGATAACTGACTGTAACTATTTACTTACAACTGATGTACGATACACAGTCTGTAAGTCAGTTTTATTTTACTCTTTTTTTAAACAATGGGGTTACATTTGCCATCTTCAAACCTCCAGTATTATTCTAGAATCTATAGATTTTTAAAGGATGATAACCAATACATCAACTATTTCTGTTGTCACTTCCTTTAGATATAAATGATCAGACCCTTTCAGCTTTCATTTCCATTAAGTTCTCCAGCACTTTTTAAAATTAATATTAATTTCTATCCATTGCTCTTCCTTACTATATCCCTACTTCCTTAGCACTCCTGGAAAGTTGCTTGTGTTTTTCTATGAAGACAGAACTAAAGTAATTAATGAATTGTACAGACATTTCCCTCGTACTCAATTATCAAATCTCCTACTTCTCCCAAAAGGACCATACATGTGTCTTCATTAATCTTTTTCTTTCGTTTACTTATAGAAGCTTTTACAGCCTGTTTTTATATTCTTGGCAAGTTTATTATCACACTCAATTTCTCCACTCGTAATCAATCTCTCGGTTCTTCTTTTGTTGGCTATTAAACTGTTTTCAATGCTTAGGCTTGCTATTTTTCTCAAAGTTTTATGTAAATTCTCTTTGAATTTAATTATTTTTTAATATCTTTTATTAGACACGGGTTGTGCGAATATTTTTGTTTTGATTTTGCACCAGAAAGAAAAGTATAACTAATACGATGCTTGAATTATTTTCGTAAAATCAGCCATCACTTTTCCACTGCAGTGCTTTTTAATGTAGTTATCCTATCATAGTCAACTTGCCACTGATACCTTTGTGCTTTCCTTCATTTAGATTGAGCACCCTAGTTTTGGATTAGGCTACTTTATTTTCCACCCAAATGAAGAATTCGAAAATGTTGTGGTCACCCTTCCCTAAAGAAGCTTTTATGACAAGGTTGCACAGTCATTATGTGATAGCAAATCCGGAATGCCTGTACTCTAGTTTAATTTTCAACATACTTGTTAACAGAAAATGATCTAGAGATTCCAGGAGTTGATTTCCCATGGATCATTTCTAATCGGCAGAATCTTACTGGGTCTGAGCGACATGCGATATGGTGAGATTTGTGGCATGATCAGGTGACCAGTCTAGGAAGACCATGTCGACATCGGGAGCATCTTGCTTAATCAGTTATGTTCCTGCTAAGCAAGTTTCTCACTAACCAGAAGTAAGTTGCCAGTACAGGGGATTATTGCTTGTGAAATGCCGAGTTAATGGCCAAATTCGTTTCATGAATTTTCAGCTTCCTATCTTTCCAAATGCATCAAACAAGTGAGAATTCTTGACATGGAAATCAGAGCGACGACATCAGCTGACTTACTTGATCAGAATGGCCTCTATGTTGTCTAGGACCAAACAGCATCTCAGGCTACAATCCATGGACACCAACTGCACATACCCCCCAACCCAGTCAGGACTTTCATGGCATATTTGCAGGCCGCTGTCAAGGCACACACATGCATTGTAGGGGGCATCAGTAACTAGCATTGAAAGGCTGCAGCAGAGACACTATGTGCATAGGAACAGACACCCAGCTCACAGAATGGACCTGGCAGCATCTCAGGGCTGCTTGCTTGTTCTCTCAGCAGTTGCTCACTTAACACCTACTTGTCTGTTTGCAGCATCCATGCCTTGCCTTCTCTTGTCATGCTAAACAGCACAGTCACACAAGCTTGCCTTGCTGGTCAGTGGTCCTCAGTTAAGGGGACTGACAGCTTGCTTTGCTAATCTCATACCAACACCAGATATCAGCAGCTTACTTGACAAATACACTACTGGTGCAATAAGCAGGCAGCCATGTCTCATTGCCATTGAAGTCCATAGAGGCAGCTGTCAGTCACAGGCCTCAACACAGTAGAGCAGGGCAAGTCCAATACCTGTCCAGGGTATTGATCATAGTCAGGCAGCCAGTGTGGTGCAAAACCTACAGGAAGGGCTACCAGGAAAGGGATTGGATGTTTGAGGGCTCACTGATACATTGATGTGACAACTGAAAGCCACTGGCCCAAGAGCACTCTCTGTTACCCTCTTTCACAGAAATTGAAAATGTGCAATGAGAATTAAAATGGTTCTGACCACAGTTGGAATAGGCAGGGTGAGTGACTTGACATGTGAGAGAGGAAGCTGGAAGATGCATTGATGTGAGGCCCTTTAAAGGGAAACAGCATTACACACAGACCTATGCACTGTACAGAACACAGAAGGTGGGATCCCAAATCCCTAGATATTCTAAATCATTGGCTTCCTGTTTGCTCTGCACCTCACTGCCCCAACATCGCTGACTAACTCATTCACAACAACACTTTATGGATGCAGAGGCTTCGGATAGATTGAGGTTCTTTGAGACTAGGGTCAATGGTGTCAGGAGGCACCTTTCTTATACCGCAGTCAAAGCACAGGCCTGCATTGCAGAGTGTCCTTGATCCTCTTGCTTTCAGATGCTGTAGCAGGGCCCCATCACAGACATTGAACCATGATACAGCCTGTGAGGAACATGAAGTTGCACCTCATATTGTAACAATGATATTTGGGGTTACACACAGAGAGACAAACAACCAGATGTAAGGTCAAAGCAGTGCTTTATAGAAAAGTGTCAAATAATATACAGTGTATTGACACTGTGCCACCAAAATACCTCTCAATCTGTTTTCTGCTTCCTTTCCCTCCCACTACATCTTAGTGCACTCCCTGGCTCCAGAGCTGGGGTGAAGACATACTGATTGGCAGCAGAGCTCATTGATCTTGGGGGTCTGTTGGGATGATCCCGGAACAATGTGAGGGGCTGGATGACGGGGAGGATTGGATGGTCAGACATGCCAAGGCTCTTCTTGCCACATACAAATGGATTCTCTGTGGCTCCGACTTCTGAGGGTTGAGAGGGGCAGGCAGGGTGGAGGCGGAGGGCCTTGACCACCTTTGGTATGTCCTGGATGAAAGATTTCTGCAGGACCATATAAGGTTCCTCCTCTAACTGGATGCCTCCTCATACTGCTCCCTTTGTGAGGAAGCGGCACCTGGAGTGCCTTCCAGATTCCCTGGCCATCTCATCCTCCTTCTGTGCTAGGAGCTCAATGCTGGGGCATTGAGGTGCAGGTATGTAACCTCTCCAACGGACTTTGAGAGCGCTGGAATTGACTGTCCATTGGCAATGCTAACCTATCCATGGAGGCAGACAGATGGTGCTGTGATTAGCTGCAATGATGCAGCTTCTGGGTAATGAGGGCCATGGCTTCCCACCTTCCTATATGCTGCTCTAGTTCCTTCCTAACCATGTGGACAAAGTCTCTGATTACCCTCACTACAGGGTCCTTTCCTGCCTGGGACTGAGCAGCAGCCTGGTCTCCAGCAGCCTTCCAAATACCAGCGACCTGGGACATCTTTTCCTCAGCTGGCCGTGGAGCTGTCGCAGTGAGGAACTCACCAGATTGTGCTATCACGCTTTCTAAGGCCAACATTTCCACCAAGATGTCAGTATCAGAGCTGGTTGGGATGCGGGAGGTAGCCTTGCCAATGCTTTCTCAGAGGCCTCAGGACTCTTATCCTCAGAGCTTCAGGAAGTGGCTGCCGGGGGAGCTGGACATTTCACTGCAGGTGGTCCGTGGAAGACACGAGAGACAGAAGACACTATGGTCAGTGGTTGGCAATGATGTGTAATGAATGTTACTGACAGCGAGGTTATTCTGAGAGTTGCAGTGGAATGAAGATTGGCACTTTATCCATTGGCAGGTCAGGGATATTTCAGCATCCCCGAGGAGTACTCTGAATCTTCTTGTGTAATGGCCAGGATTTTCTCCTCATATGGAGTGAGGAGCCTTCGTCAAGGAATGTGCAGAGGGGAAGTTGAGGGAGGGCGCACAAGCCTCCAAACAGCTCCTCTACTCGGTGCTGCAAGCACCACCTGACCCATGTGTGGCAGTCTGCAGTGGTCATACCAGCCACCTCGAAGACCTTACTGAGGCACAGTGGAAGCAAGTGTTCCTCGATCCCAAAGGACTGCCTAAGAAGGGGAAAGAAGCGAATACGCCTGCTGGGCCGTTCCTCCTGCAGGAGATGACAGCCAATCCAAGCCCTATCCTGTTCTCACGCAAGGTCCACAGGAATGCACTTTAGTTCAGAAATCATTGGGGAATTCTAACTGACTTACATGACCTAAACAATCAAGGTCAATTTTATTGCTTCCTCAGATGAAGGAAATGTTACAGAATGTTGTTAACAAATTGAGAGTCAGTGGCATGGCGTCGTGATATAAATCTCTAGTAACATTATGAAACATTCGTCTGATTTTTTTTGGTGTGGTTTCCTGGTAAAACATATGATATCCGAAACAAATTCAAAAACAAAATATTTGTTCAAAGCTGCGGCCTCAGCTACCTGGGCCCAAAATGGCTGCAAATGTCACAGTAAGATCATTACTTAATCTTTTCTATCAACGCGTTCATATCTCTAGTGAAGAGTCTGTAAACAAAGTGACTGACAACTCTGGTGCCAATTTGGGCAAAGCTGCAGCTGAACACATAGAAACGAAAACTTTGCTGCAACAAACACAAGTTGTATTGAATGGTTGCCAACGAATCCTGGCGGTGAGGCTCCTGTTCTGCCAGATTACATCCCTCAAACTTAAAAAACATGATGTAATCAGACTGAACACATTCCTTAACTGATAAGGAGGTTTAAGCTGATTTAATATGAAACTAGATTAAATAAATGTCCAACCGCAATCGCAAATAATGGAGCAAAACAACATCTGGAGTGCAGTGTGGAAGAGTAATGAGTCTCTGGAGGCAGCCAAGATTAAAACTGTTGAGCAGAATGATGTGATTAGAATTATGACTGTTAAGTGACCTTTCTGCAAAAAAAATGTTGGTTTTGAGATTTTTATTATTAAAGTCACCACCTAAGAATGATTTGAGTTGTCTGAGCATACATAACGAGAACTAGTCAGTTATGCATCCAACTTGAGTCATTCGAAAACTATTTGTATGAAGAATTGAGGTGACCCCACATTACTGAAATATGTGTTGCATCTCATTCTGGCAGAAACGAGTTAGGATGAGCAGTCTGTTCAAATAAGACACGTCCCTTGGGTAAATCTTTGGAAGTGCGTTCAGAGGTTTTGAATTATTATTTCTCGGACCAGGAATAGATATCATTTTTGCTGTTGATCCAGAGCAACCAATCACTTAAAATTTATTTCTTCGTGTGAAAGTATGTTGATTTCCCGAAGATTTTTTTTTCTCTCTAAGAGTATTCAAATCCTTGTCACCACCATCTTTCCATCAATAAACGAGGTTGGACATGGTTGAAGAGACCAGTCCATAAGAGACATATTCTTCCATTAGTGCTGCCTTTGGGATGGTTATCTGGTGAGTCCTATTTTTAACACTGGTACTTGTTGTCAAGCAGCTATGAGCACTGCTGTGGTGGCACGTACCAACCCACAGATAGTATCACTATTTCTCTCTGTTGTTGACTAGTTACTCCAAAGTGTGGAAATCAATATTTTGGACAGTCAGATCATGCTCCCATGTGCATTAAAATCCTGTGAAACAAGGTGGTAATTGTGCATTCCAGTGCAGTTTTCAACAAAGTTGTTTTTTTTATTCCACTTCTTTCCCAATGCCTCAAAACTTTACCTGAATCCTGCTGCAGTCTGTAAGTATTGATATCCCATATTTATTAATTCTTCATTAATTTTGTTGTATCCCTCTTTGAATCTTAAATATATGCTACTGTAAAAGCCTTAGCATTTTGCTTGATTTTAAGAATATTCAAAATAGTAGCAGAATTAGGCCATACATCACCTCAATCCTGCTCTGCCATTCAACTCTGACCTCGCTGTTTGTGTTTCAAATTCCATATTCCTGTCTCTACACAATAAAATTTGACTTCCTTGCTTAACATGAATTTTCATACTACTACTACACAATGGTTTCCCTCACTAACTGGATGCTGCTGTTAAATGTTTTTGCCTATCATACAAATGAGTAAGGTGGTATATGAGTTTCAGTGCCAGTGTGATGTGGGTGTGGGCCATATCAACCAGCAGGTCACTTTGACTGTTCATCATAAGCAAGGGACTAATCATACCCAACTAGCTGCCAACAATGTCCAACATTAGATCATGTTTCAGTTGGACAATATTTGCTGGATAATCCTGAATATATTAAAAATTATACTGACAGCCAATTTAAGATTATCTGTCAGGCTTGCAGTTTGGTGCCCTTGCCTATACTGGAAGCTACATATATAAGTACATGAGGCCCTCTTCTTTGCAGACAAGAAAAATACATACTCACATTGCAACTCAACACAGTAGGTGACAGCCATTTGCTAATTCAATTCCCAGGCAATACCCTGACCAAATAATACCAATCTGACTGGTTTAAAATTTGAATAATCATCATTTATTGGTGCATTCTCCATGGCAACAGCTTTATCAATCAGTGTCCGGTTGCCAGCCAGCTAGCACTCTCCTCTCAGCCTCAACCATCTTCAATAATGGCATGAGCACTACGTCTGGAGTAAAGTTTTCCCAAGATTCACTTTCTACTTGTTTGAATCCTGAGTGCTCAACTACTAATCCTTTACCTTTGGCCTCTTGTTCTGTGATTCGCTAGCCAGCTCCCTAGGGGGAACAAAGTCTTTAAAAATGCGAATGGTTCAGTAAGAATAGTTTGCGATTCTAAACTTCAGGGAATAATGTACTCAGCATCTCAGCATAAGAAACTCTCTCATTCCAGGGACCAATTTAGTGATTAGCTGCAGCACCACCTCCAGCCCATGTCCATAAAGATGGAGATGAACTGTGCATTTCATTCCAGGTGTAGTCTCACAGAAACTCTGTATAATTCTTGCAAAATGTTGTTAATCTTGTACTGTGCATGCATCCTTTTTGTGTTCCTTGTACAAGCACACCAGTATCTCTCTGGACGTCAACATTTTACAGGTTTCATGCCTTTGAAAGATATTCTGTCCTTCTGTTTTACTGTGGAGTAATTATTCTGAACACTAAAATGGCTGATTTAATGGTCGCTAGCAGGGGCCTTTTTACCAGGCCTTGGCCAAGTTGTGTTTGTGCATGTGCGGTGTTGCTCTGCCACCTACTGGTGGTGTTCAAAATAACTGCAGCAAGTCTCATGGCCAGGCCGATCTGGGGTGTAATGGGTTAACAGCATGAGCCTAAGGGATTATAATGTAATGATGATGTAACATCGCAATGGAGACAGCTCATGGCAACGACAATCTAAGGGTGTGTAGATGAACGACTGTGTATAATGTTTGTCTGTAAGTAAAAGGTTTTTATTAAAATGTACAGCAGAGCCTTTGAAGTGACAATACTCGCTCCGACCACATCAACCAGAATCAAAGTATTATCCATTGGATAGTTGTTATCCATTAATTCAACTAAGGTAGCCAACAGGTTAATGAGGCAGAGCTTACTGCTTCCAAAATCACATCATCTAATCTTTTGGCTTTGGTGATCTGTATTCAAACATTAAAGGAATTCTCTATAACATGCAAACATTTCCTTGTTTTGATGTTAAGTTGATATGGAAAAAAAAGTGGCTGGATTTATGGCTCAACAAAGGCAACAACAGTATATTTTTATCACTTCTCCAGCTTAAGGAATCATTACAAGGCATTTCACAGGAGCACAAAAAGTCACAATATGTCCAGCATAGTTCTAATTTTCTAATTTTCCTTTCTTCTATGTGGACCTTAGAGGTCCATGACCGGCAGCGATTTTGGAACTGGAAGTCAATGCTGCAATCTGCGCTGGCATGGTGATCGCCGTGCAGGGAATGCCATACAGCCTAGAGGGAACAATGAATATGACACTGAGCCATGTCCTCAGTCAGCTGACCAAAACCCGAACAAGGACTTGTGCTTTAAGAAATGTGTCAAAGGGAAGCAGTGAGATAGAGAGACAGCCACTAATAGTGCAACAATTAGGATAAGAAATGCATAAGATGCCAGAATTACAGAAGTACTGGAGTTATAAGAGATCAAGAACAACAAAGAACAAAGAACCTAACAGCAGAGGAACAGGCTCTTCGGCCCTCCATGCCTGTGCCGATCCAGATCCTCTATCTAAACCTGCCACCTATTTTCTAAGGGTCTGTATCCCTTTGCTCCCTGCCCATTCATATATCTGTCTACACACGTCTTAAATAACACTATTGTGCCCTTCTCTACCACCTATGCTGGCATCACGTTCAAGGCACCCACCACCCTCTGTGTGAAGAACTTTCCATGCATATCTCCCCTAAACTTTTCCCCTCCCACTTTGAACTCGTGACCCCTAGTAATTGAGTCCTCCACTTTGGGAAAAAGATTCTTGCTACCCAACCTGTCCATACCTCTCATGTAGGTCTCAATCAGGTCCCTCCTCAACCTCCTCCTTTCCAATGAAAATACTCCTAAACTACTCAATCTTTCCTCATAGCTAGCACTCTCCATACCAGGCAACATCCTGGTAAACCTCTGCACTCTCTCCAAAGCATCCACATTCTTTTGGTAACATGGTGACCAGAACTATACGCAATATTCCAAATGCAGCCGAAACAAAGTCTTATACAATGTAACATGACCTGCCAACTCTTGGACTCAATATACGTCTGATGAAGGAAAACATGCCATGTGCCTTCTTGACCACTCTACTGACCTGCGTTGCCACCTTCAGGGTACAATGAACCCGAACACTCAGATCTCTCTATACATCAATTTTCCCCAGGACTTTTCCATTTACTGAGAGTCTAGATTAGAGTGGTGCTGGAAAAGCACAGCAGGTCAGGCAGCATCCAAGGAGCAGGAAAATCGACTTTTCGGGCAAAAGCCCTTGGTCAGGAATAGAGGCAGAGAGCCTGCAGAGTGGCAGACACCCTGCCTCAATTTCTGATGAAAGGCTTTTGTCCGAAATGTCGATTTTCCTGCTCCTCGGATGCTGCCTGACCTGTTGTGCTTTTCTAGCACCACTCTAATCTAGACTCTGGTTTCCAGCATCTGCAGTCCTTGTTTTTACCTTTTCCATTTACTGTATAGTTCGCTCTTGAGTTAGATCTTCCAAAATGCATCACCTCACATTTGTCCAGATTGAACTCCATCTGCCATTTCTGTGCCCAACTCTCCAATTTATCTATATTCTGCTGTATTCTCTGACAGTCTCCTTCACTATCTGCTATTCCACCAATCTTAGTCTTATCCGCAAACTTACTAATGAGGCAACCTACACCTTCCTCTAAATCATTTATGTTTTTCACAAATAACAGTGGTCCCAGCACAGATCCCTGTGGGAGACCACTGGTTACAGGTCTCCGTTTTGAGAAGCTCCCTTCCACTACTACTCTCTGTCCCCTGTTGCCCAACCATTCTCTATCCATCTGGCTAGAACACCCTTGACCCCATGTGACTCCACTTTCTTCATCAACCTACCATGGGGAACCTTATCAAATGCCTTGCTAAAATCCATGTATATGACATCTACATCCCTTCCCTCATCAATCGACTTTGTCACCTCTTCAAAAGATTCTACTAGGTTTGTAAGACATGACATTCCCTGCACAAAACCATGCTCCCTAGCCCTGATAAGCCCATCTTCTTCCAAATCAGTATCTATCCTATCCCTTAGTAACTTCTCCAGTAGCTTCATCAGGCTCACAGGTCTGTAATTACCAGGATTATCCCTGCTACCCTTCTTAAACAAGTGGATACATTAGCAATTCTCCAGTCCTCTGGGACCTCCCCCATGTTCAAGGATGCTGTAAAGATATTTGTTAAAGCCCTGGCTATTTCCTCTCTCGCTTCTCTCAGTAACCTGGGATAGATCACATCCAGACCTGGGGACATGTCTACCTTAATCCCTTTTAGAATACACAACACTTCCTCCCTCCTTATGCTGACTTGACATGGAGTAATCAAAAATCTATCCATAACCTCAACATCCGCCATGTCCCTCTCCTTGGTGAATGCCAATGCAAAGTACTCATTAAGAATTTCACTCACTTTCTCTAACTCCACACATAACATTCCTCATTTGTCTTTGAGTGGGCCAACCCTTTCCCTAATTACCCTCTTGCTCCTTATATATGAATAAAAAGCTTTGGGATTTTCCTTAATCCTACTCGCGAAGGATATCTCATGACCCCTTTTAGCCCTCTTAATCCCTTGTTTCAGATTGGCACTAAATTTCCAATATTCTTCCAAGGCTTTGTCTGTCTTCAATCACCTGGATCTTATGTACACATCTTTTTTCCTCTTACCTAGTCTCACAATTTCACCTGTGATCCTCCCTAATCTTGCCATTTCTATCCCTCATTTTCATGTGAACATATCTCTCCTGAACTCTAATCAACCTCTCTTTAAAAGCCTCCCACATATCAAATGTGGATTTCCCTTCAAACTGCTGCTCTCAATCTACATTCCCCAGCTCCTGCCGAATTTGGGAATAGTTGGCCTTCCCCCAGTTTAGCACTCTTCCTTTAGGACCATTATAATAAGGAGTAGTAAGACCATGGAGGGATTTAAATATATGGATGAAAACTTTACAATCAAGGCATTACTTGATTGGTAGCTAATGTTGGTAGAGAGGAGGACCCAGCAACAATCACCACCAGCTGAAAGAGCGGCCACCCCCAGCCCTTTACTTGACCCTTGACCTGTCACAGTTAACGTTCATAAACAGCCCAGTCACCCGAGCCATCTTCTCCTTTGTCTGGAGTCTAAGATAGACCAGGTCTGCAGGGACAACATGTACAAAGCTCTGGATAAGGGGATGTGAAGAACATACCAAACACCACGCTGATCCTATGGCCATCTTCATGTGCACTAAGACATCGCTTGGCTGGTGGTGAGGAGGGCACTATCTGTGACATCCTTCACATATGGCATCAAGCTGTTTGTAAACCCTTTGTATGCAAACATCAGGGTGTCAATAGTGTCACAGAGTCATACAGAACAGAGCCTTCCATCCAATACCTCCAGGCCGACCAGATGTTGTAAATTTGTCCCATTTGCCAACATTTGGTCCATATCCCTCTAAACGCTTTGCATTCGTGCTTTTAGATGTTATAATTATACCGGCCTCTGCCACTTCCTCTGGCAGCTCATTCCATACACGGACCACCCTCTAGATACTGAGTTTTACCTGTCCCCGGTGTTGCGGAGGGCTGGACTGGCTGCAGAATGCTCCAAATAGTTGCACCATTCCGTGTCACCTGTCCGTTGTGGAAAAATTTGCAAAGAAGATCAGCTTTGACTGTAAGTCCATCAGGAAGTGGTCAGCGCGTAACGTCCTCAAGACCCTACGGGAAAATCAGAAGGTGGATCCTGTCAGGTTGTTCGCTGAGCAGACTAAGAATCATTTGACAGAATACCTCATCACCAGAGGTTTCCAACAAGCACCAAGACATCGCTTGGCTGGTGGTGAGGAGGGCACTATCTGTGACATCCTTCACATATGGCCAGACTCTCGTTGCCACCACATGCCACTGTGTTGGGTTGAGACTTTCACACATATTCTTCTGGAATGTGCCTTTGCAAAGGAAGTCTGGAGAAAGATACACTGGCTTTTGACGAGATTCATCCCAAGCAGCTCCATGATGCTGGACTCTGTGCTCTACGGTCTGTTCCCCGGACACTGAGACAAACATCGACTGCACCTGGAGGACCATCAACTCAATGAAAGATGCTCTTTGGTCTGCCTGAAACTTGCTGGCCTTCCAGAGCAAGGAGTTGACCTCAAATGAGTGTTGCAGACTGGCACATTCCAAGGTCCACTAAAACTTGGGCAGCTGCTGCCAAGGCAGAGTGGGGAAAGACCGCCATCTAATATCTTTCTGTTGAAGTTAAAGGGGTCCTTTAATTATCAGAGCCTCCCTGTGCCTCAAATGCATGTAAATATAATCTTGTATAAGTTAGAAATGCCTCGGGTTTGTTTGTTCTTCATATGTAAAGATTGTATAGAATTGAACTGCTTGTGTAACTATTTATGTATAGAAAAATTTTTATGAATAAAGTATCATTTCGAAATAAGAAAAGCCCACTCACTGCTGGTCACCACCAGCATTGGGCTCTTCCCATTCCTCGTGGTTGTGATCGGTAATGATTGCTGGAAGATGAGCATTGTTAGTCTATTGTCCTATGGCAGATCATGGTTTCCAGTTGTCTCAGACTTTCCCTGCCAGTGGTTAAGATGTCACTCCACTGGAACCATGTGGTGGTTGGTGTGCAATGAATTAAAGAACAAGGTGGCCGTGACACCTTCTTCTGCAAAGGCAAACCAGAAAAGGAGTGCCATTTCTATGGGGTCAGTTTCCCCATCAGAAACAAACTGGTCAGACATCTGAACAATTCCCCTTCCAGGTCATCCTGACCCAGAAGCAGGAAGTAACAATCATCAGAGCTTACACTCTGGCCCTAGACACAATGGACAAGACAAAAGAATTATTCTACATAAACACTGTACTATATCCCCAAGCGAGTTAGGTTGATTCCCTTTGGTAACTTCAATGCCAGCATTGGAAGAGAGACAAATCTTTGGAAAGGTGTGCTAAGCAATGAAGGTGTAAGGAAAACAAGTTCCAATGGATTCCTCTTCCTCCTGACAAGGTCTTTAGAATGTAGCATTGGCATAGCAAACACTGGGTTCTGTCAGAGGAACAAGCACATGGTCTCTTGTCAGTACCCCCGCTCCAAAACACTAGCACCAAATAAACTCTATCAAGCAAGGAACTGCAAAGGTATCTATATCACTTGTGCCATGACCGAAGCCGAAGTCTGCGAGACTAACCACTGACTCATCCACTCAACCATCTCCATCAACCTGGCCCCTAACCAGCAGACACGGAAAATTCTCTGCTGCAAGAGACTCAATGTTGCTGCAGTCAAAGACCCTGAGAAGAAAGACCTGCCTTACAGCCAAGCTGGTGACAGCCAAAGTGCCTGGGGCACAGGGTGCTCATAGCACTCAGGTCACTCTAAACGCCACCGAAGTCAGCAGCAGAATGGAGACACGTAGCCCCTCGAACAGGAAAGACCAAGACTCATTCACCAAGAATAATCAGAGGATCCAGGATCGCCCAGACCACAAACACAGCTGACTGGCAGCTCCACCAAAACCTGAGCAAGCGGAAACAAGCCCCCAGGCAACTGAAGACCGTGGTGTAGCAAAGAACCCATAACTTAAAAAATGGATAGTGAGTGGAAAGACTGCAGGAGACTCAGCAACTGGCAGGACAGCTGTATCATGGTGTAAGCATCCTCTCTCAGGCCGATATCCCCAGTATCGAGACATAGTATCGAGTCACACACAGGTCACGTTGTCTGCATGCCTGACACAAGGCTCCCTAAAGAAGTGCTCCAAGTCCCGTAATGGTAAGTGACCACAAGGAGGGCAAAGGAAATGGTACACAGACACACTGAAAGCCTCCCTGAACAAATGCACATTCCCACCGACACGCGGGAATCTCTTACTCTGGTGTGTACAAACTGGAGAAGAAGTAAAGGCACCGATGACTTTGAGCAGCACCAAGTGGAGCACATGAAGGCCAAATGCAACAGCAAAAAGAGTGCACAGAATCCAGGGCATCTCACCCACGTCAACAAACACCACCGGCCTTAGCCATAGTAGAGCCTGCTGCTCCAGGATTGGATTCTTCAACTTCCGCCTACCCCCTGGATTGGAAGCAAGTCATCCTTGAATGTGAGGGACTACTGAAAAAGAAGAAGAAGCCAATCTAGTTCACCAAGAACAAGGGTGACAGGGACTTGATGTGAATCAGGACATGGGCAACTGAGATTTGGATCATCTCAGATTTACAGGGGGTAGAATGCGGGATATCAGCTCGGATGCGGATATGCCATGGCTAGAAATAACAAAGGAAAGGATGACGTTTTCAGCAGGAGATGGGTCTTAGAGAAGAGTGAAGTCGAGCAATTGCTCTGGAGGTGGAAATAGGTGACCTTAGAATTGGCACAAAAATGAGGTCAGAAGCTCATCTCATGGCACCAAGATTGAAAGCAGTTTGTCTTCGTCTCAAACTATTGCCAGGAAGAGGGATGAAGTAAATAGTTTGAGAAAGGGAGAAAAATCCTGTGGATACCGGAAATCTGAAATAAAATCACAATGGTAGTTTTTTTTTCATTTTCAGTTAAAGTGTTTTGTCAAGTGAGATTCACGATGACTGATCCACAAGAGGCTCAGAGCAATATTTCCACTCTTCACCTCATTAGTTATATAACCAAACTTTCGTGCATCTTTCTCTGGGATTTGAGTGGCCAGAGAGGCAGACGTACTCACTGCCTGCTGGGATCTTCAGGTGTTCACACCTCGAGAGCTGTATTTAAAGCCCAGCTGCACAAAGACCTCAGACAATGCAAACCAGGAACTGGCCCTCACATTGTGGAGCGTGACCACCATCACTGAGCATAGGTAAGCAGGCACAGCCGTTAGCACTACTGCCTTACAGCACCAGGGGCCGGGGTTCGATTCCAGCCTCAAGTGACTGTCTGTGTGGACTTTGTATGTTCTCCCTGTGTCTGTGTGGGTTTCCTCCCCATGCTCTGGTTTCCTTCCACAGTCCAAAGTTGGTGGGGAGGAGGGTGTCTCTTTCCAACCAACGACGCAGAATGTCACACCCCAGACACAGCCCACCTCGCCATGCATTGCCACCTGGGTCAATGCTGTGCCCTGGTGAAGTGAACCCCCCAACTGTGCAGGAAGTGCGTGAGTGGTCTTCTGCAGTCTGTAAGGGTGTTCTCCTGTGACCGTACACACACAGGGCCATCATATACCCCAGCTCTACCACTCACACACCTTTCATGAACGTTCATGAAATCTTGCTATTGCAAGCATCATGTTCATTCAACAACATTCACCCATATCGTCATCCCAAGCTACTAATTCTTCCTGCTCTCTATATGTCCTACTCACTCACTGGGGTCACCCCACCAATTAACAAAAACCAAAAGAATTGCAGATGCTGTAAATCAGAAACAAAAAGAGAAATTGTTGGGAAAACAATATCTGTGAAGAGGAAGTAGAGTTAACGTTTTTGCTCCAGTTCTGAAGAAGGATCATGATTTGGAGATTCCGGTGTTGGACTGGGGTGTACAAAGTTAAAAATCACACAACACCAGGTTATAGTCCAACAGGTTTAATTGGAAGCACACTAGCTTTCGGAGCGACGTTCCTTCACCTGGTGTTGTGTGATTTTTAACTTTGAAGAAGGATCATTGGGCTTGAAACATTGACTCTGCATTTTCTCCACAGATGCCACCAGACCTGAGCTTTCCCAGCAATTTCTGTGTTTGTTTCCATGATATTCAATCCCTCTCTTTGTCCCATTGCAGGAAAAATTGGCCAATACACACCTTCACCCCCAACCTAGACTGATCTTTCACCTTAACTGACTTGCCAATTGTCCGCAGGCTGGTTGCACTGACCTATAGGAATGACTATGTCCCAGTATCAGACTGCAAGGACATGGATCTCTGACTCTTGTGGGATATGTGTGTGACTGATCATGGATAATCCCCTCGAGTGTAATCGGGTGATCCACTTGACTGACAATGGTGGGGATCTATGATTGATTGCAATCCCCTTGTCTCCACTGTGATTACTCCCTTTGACTGAGAGACATGGCCATTGGCTTGAAGCACACACAATGTTCTGGGTCTGCTATGTTAACTGCTGACAAATGCTGCTGCAGGTGTGACATTGACATAGCATGGTGCCACATAGCAACACGTCCAATCCCTGTATTGAGTGTTCAATGCTCACCCCCCTATCCCCCCCCCGCCATCCCGCCCCCATCACAAGCTGCATGCCTCCCCCTTTAGGTGAAAATGAGGACTGCAGATGCTGGAGATTAGAGTCGACAGTGTGTTGCTGGAAAGGGTCCTCACTTTCCAACCCACAAACCTCCATTTCTGCCACCTACAAACGGACCTCACCACCAGAGATATATTTCCCTCTCACCCCATCTGCTTTCCGTAAAGACTTTTCCCTCCGCAACTACCTTGTCAGGTCCACGCCCCCTACCAATCCATCCTCCCCTCCCAGCACCTACCCCTCCCAGCCACTGCAGAAATTGCAAAACCTGCGCATTCGCCTCCCCCCTCACCTCCGTCCAAGGACTCAAAGGAGCCTTTCACATCCATCAATATTTCACCTGCACTCCCACATGTCATTTATTGTATCCTGATGCAGTCTCCTCTACATTGGAGAGACAGGATGCCTACTCACAGAACACTTCAGAGGACATCTCCGGGACACCCACACCAACCAACCCCACTGCCCTGTGGCAGAACATTTCAACTCCCCCTCCCAATTCGCCAAGGACATGCAGGTCCTGAGCCTCCTTCATTGCCATTCCCTCACCGTTCAACGCCTGGAGGAAGAACACCTCATCTTCTGCCTCAGGACCCTCCACTCCCATAGCATCAATGTGTATTTCACCAGTTTCCTCATTTCCCCTCCCCACCTTATCCCAGATCCAACCTCTGAACTCGGTACTGCCCTCATGACCTGTCCTATCTGTCCATTTTCTTTTCCACCGATCTGCTCCACCCTCCTCCCTGACCTACCACCTTTACCCCACCTCCATCTATCTATCACACTCTCAGCTATCCCCCCACCCCCACCCCAGTCCCACCACCACCCCCCCCCCCTCCCATTTATCTCACCACCCCTTCGGCTCACAGCATCATTCCTGATGAAGGACTTTTGCCCGAAACGTCGACTTTCCTGCACCTCAGATGCTGCCTGACCTGCTGTGCTTTTCCAGCATCACACTCTCGACTGCCTCTCCCTTTATGCTAAAGAGCAATGTAAGCCATTGAGGCAGGCAGTCTGTAACTGACCACTGAAAACCCTGTGCACTAAGGAGGCAATGCAAACCACACTGACACTGTAAATCAATGTTGATGTCAGTGAGTGGGTGCTGAGAAAGCAAAGTGAAGTATACAGAAGCTGGTAACCTCCAAGTAAGCGATAAAGTGAATGAGTACTGAGAAAACAAGCTAAGGGTCATAAGAAACATCCCTTGAGTTGTGTAAATGACCCTGTGTACAAAGGGATCTGGTAGAAACATGCAAGTCCTAGGTGTCCCTGAGCAACAAGTTGAAGTCCTGAAGTGGTTTGTGAGTTGTCCTGAAAGGAGGTGTGATGATCTGGTGAGGCAGCTAGTTTGCTGATCCCAATTTGTGTGGATAAAGGGTTCAGGAGGATTGTGGCTATGGAGCATGCGGTGACGTTGTGCTGAA